>NC_080424.1:84786595-85092277 GCF_029873635.1 Malania oleifera
TATTAGGAACCACCACGAGGTTCATGGGAAGGTTCTCTGCAACTTCACTTGAGCAGATTTTCAATTTGGGGTTTCGGGGTACCACTCCAAAACTAGGGTAAGTGAGGTGTTTTAGAGTTTTATTTATTAATTTGGAGTATCTAAAGCCTAGAAAATACTGAATGATAAATATATTGGAGCTTGAGTTGATTAAATTTGGGAAATATGAATTTCGGAGTTTTGAGCTTCGAACACCATGGGGTGTGGATTTAGAATTTCAGCAGGTTTATCAGGAAACTAGTAAGGGAAATACGTTATGCCAAATATTAAGAAATTTTTATCAATAATTCATAATATATAAATAATTATGTGCTTTCAGAATTTGATTTTAGGAAAAACTTAGAATATGAAATTGTGGTTAAGAAATTATTTATTTTCAAAAAAATTTAGGATTCTGAGTTTCAAGAAAATTCTACAGATTATAAGTTATTTTTATACAGTAGAAAAATATAAATCATAGTATATGAGTTTCAATTATTGTGTGGCATGAGAAATAGTAGTATATTACAGAATTTTATACGGATTTACAGAATTATAATTATATAGTTTTTACAAAATCATGATACACGGATTATACAGTTTTATTTAAAGAGCTATGACTATACGGTATTTTATGAAATTATTAGTTACACGGTTATACAGAACTATGATATACAATTCTTACAATACCATGATATTCAGATTACAGTACCATAATATTCAAATTTCATAACCATAACATACAGATATTACAGTTTATACAGACCAGTTTATTACAAGATAATGATTAACATAGTTTATTTTAGAATAATGATAAAATAGTAATATATGTATATATATAACATTATTATATAGTATCAGACCCTGATGGACCAGATCAGATTATAGAGCACAGTACCGTAGCTATTACATTTTAGAGTGCAACCACACATCTTAGATAGAGTGTGGAATTTATGAGTATTCGATTGTGCCTTGGGAGAGATGAAGTCTACCTAGAGGTTTAGGTTGAGGCGGCCAATATAATAACAGAGGTTTTCAATTGACTTATTCTAGTAGGGCAGCCAATGTTAAGTTCAGCCCACAGGCCATACAATCTTGTCATGAGGGGTTAAATCATGACATACAGTTATCCATCCAGGGAAGTTTTCACAGTTATATATATGTATATATATTTTCAAAAAATAGAAAGTATATATATAGTAGCTAGAAGTATGATTAAATAGAAAGTTAATAAACACTTGTACTTTAAGTGACACAATTGTAAGTTATGATGTATCTTATCTTTATATGTTATCCCAATTATAGCCTGATTAATAAATATATTGTTCATGTAGACTCATTTTCCACACATTGGTAATAACATATTTCGTCTTACTGAGAGTTATCTCATCCCAGTATTTATAAACATTTCAGGTGATCTAGTTAGACGAGCATATCAGGCTCGGGGATAAAGGGACCCTTGTACTGCCCTGCCTGTAGGGTAAGTGATTCTAGGAGATGTCTTTTTGAGTAGTTCCTATGGGATCTGGTGGATGATTTTGGAGAGATGTGTATGTATGTTTAGAAACTACTGAAACTCTAGTATTGTAATTACGGTGATGTAATTTATGTTTTCTCCTGCATATGTGTTTTGTTTCTATGAACAGGAATTCTCGGTGTCCACTTTGGGACCGAGACATTATAATAGATTTCATATGGGGTATCAGAGTAATATAATTTTACAGTTTTGGTATCAGAGCCTAGGTTGCTAGGTTCTATAGACTCTAGTGTACAGCGGAGAATAATGCCAGAGTATACGAATAGATATGGGAGAGCATGGAAATTGGGATAGATCAGAATTTCAATAAGTTAATGTTGGGAAGTTAAGATGAGTATTAAAGGTTTTATTTCCATAATCAGGAAGCATAATTTCTATAATTGTTTCCGTGTCTTTCCTAGGGTGACGATTTCAGGAAAGCCGCAGTAAACTGTGGTCGGGTTATGTTTCTCAATTGCTGGAGTAATGAATCTTAAATTTAGAATAAGGATATTAGATTAATTGACAATATGAGATTTCAAATAGATAAATATGTTAGTTATATTACATAGACAGAATCCTCAGATTATGTTTATTTTCATCTTAGGATAGACCCTAGGGGGTAGTAGTGCTCGCGCAAGTGGTGATGATGGTATAGGCCCATCTAGTGCGAGCGGCGGTGATTTAGATGCAGTTCTACATAGTGTAGCTTAGCAGATTATGGCTAAGATTACACGAAACTATAGGGAGTAGGGAGGACCATCAACAGACCAGGACTGCAGTATAGAGAAGTTCACCAAATGAATCCTCCAACATTTTCAGGAGGAACTGATTCTACAGTTGTCGAAAACTGGGTGCAAGAGACGGAGAAAATACTGATGGTGGTGCATTTTATGGATGATCAGAGGGTCCTGTATGCCACCTATAAATTAATGGGTGAGGCTGAGAGATGGTGGACAACCATGAAATTGCTAGAGGAACAGAGACCTATACCGGCGATCATAACTTGGAGCTGATTTAAAGAAATTTTCTTTGAGCATTATTTTCCTGCCACCGTCAAAGAGGCTAAGGTAGTATAGATTCTGAATTTGACTTAGGGAAATCTCACGGTTCAGCTGTAACGACCTACTTAATTCATCATAAAATAAAACATAATAAATAAAATAGTTAACCCGAACCCAGAGGTAACGGGGACACATCTGACATTTACAACGGAAACCTAAGCAGCAGTAAATGCGAATCACATTCTCAACCACACAATACACAATACCAGAGTCCACTATAATCCTAAAACATTGTGTTTATATACAATCTCCCAAAAATACAAAAATAACTCTAGGATCCCACATCAAAATCTCCTGATCTTAGTTCAAACTTACCCTCCTAACGGGGTAGCACAACAAACTCAACGACTGCCTCGATCCGCCAATCTTTTAGGGTTTCCTGAAAATTTACTTAAGTTTGGGGGTGAGACACTTCTTAATAAGGGAAAATAAACTAAATACAGTTGTGTGACAGCATGAATATTTGATGCAATTATACATATATAATACATTTCATATGTTGGAAAACGTTCGTCATATCATAATGGAATACTCATATATTTTCATAATTTCTAATAATTCATATTGATCATGAAATGTCTAATATAACTAATAGTATTGAAATTATACCCAAGATGCATAGCTAGTTGATGTCATGTATTACCCCCTATGACGGGTTGTGCAGCCCAAAGGCGGGACCCGACAATGGCTGGTCGACCACTGCCGAGTAAAAAATGTCTGTAAGTATGATGGGCTCGCCACACCCTGGTCTAGATTGCCAGGTGGACTTCCACAACTCTACACCGAAAGCCACATCGACTATCCATCTCCCACCCCCTTGTGGGGTGGTTAGCACAAGTCTAAACATAATATCTAATCGGTATAGCAATAGTACCGTGCCCCTGTAACTGAATTGATCTATCATTCGGGTTCTGATAATACATAATACATGATAATATACAATTTAATGTAAATAGATTGATAGCATGTTCTGTAATAACATAAAAACATACGGCCTTGCGCCATTTACTTTCATATCTGTGGCCTTGCGCCAAAATCATACATACAACTTTGCGCCGAAATCATATATCATATACGGCCTTGCGCCGGCTATCAATCACGGCCTTGCGCCGAACATTTCATAAATATCGTTGTGAATAAATAATTCATTTATCATGCATTTGGAACCATAATGTGCTACATTATCTCATAAATTGTAAAAACATGTTTTATTCGTAAAATTTCCATAACATAATACTTTCCAGGTAAAATAATATTCATACCACACAATGCTAAATAAACCGTACATTCCATTCCAAAAATCATGTTTCCTAGCACATCACATTAATATATATACATTTCAACATCATAGCAGTATTTTACAAACATGCATTATTACCAGTCTCTTCATATATATTTTACATGCCTTCTGAAAATAAATTTGCTAAAAAATAATAATAAAAATATAGTTTGCATGGAAAATAATTTTTTTAGTTTATTCCCTTACCTGACACAGAGGAGAACCCCCCCCTAAAAATCCACTCGTCCTACACTCGCAGGATTCCCCGTTCAATACCCTGAAAATGGCAACTCTCAGAATTAAACTTCAATATTTCTCTGTGAATAACCTTTCCTAAAACTATGGAAAGACAAGATTTTGCATAAAAATCCTTACCTCAACTTAGGGATGAATTTCAACTCAGTCCCACCAACGATCCGCTCCAACAGATTTGGAGAGAACTTCCCTAGGAGCATCGTGGTGGACTCAGATCATCGATTCGACAAATGACGGAGCGAAAATTGAAGAGAGAGGAGAGAGAAATCATAGGGAGGAGAGACAGAGAGATTTCTGCTGATTTTTCTACTTAAAAACTGAGTTTTAGGCTATTTATACCATGGAATTCATTGACGAGCCACATCACCTCGTCGATGAGGTTAAGAGGCAATTCGTCGACGAACTCTCCCCTTCGTCGATGAGATTTAGAGTTGCCCAAAACCCACCTTTACGTATCTTCTCACCGACGAAGCGCACCTTCGTCGACAAACCCAATATACAATGTCGTCGACGAAGCCTGTTATCACCCTTTTTTTAATTCCATTTTCCTCTACTTTAATTATTATTTAAAAAAGCCATTATTCTTCGGGTCATTACATTCTTCCCTCTTTATAAAATTTCATCCTCGAAATTTACTATTCATGTAACTCGTCATCCCTTAAGGCAAAACGGACTAATTATTTTATTACTTACCCTCACTTATGGCAGAGGAATATCGTGGTTACATTTCGAGTCTTGGAAAATTACATATACAAAAGAAAATTTCCCCCAAAGCTAAAATACCACTTACTAACTAAAGTATTACATGTACCTGCAAAAGAAATACTACATATTTACTTACATTTCCTAATTACATCTGAACTTCTTGGAACAATTGTGGGTACTTTTGTCTGATCTGTTCCTCGAGCTCCGAAGAAGCCTCTTCTATTCCATGATTCCTCCATAGAACCTTTACCAGAAGAATCTTATTATTATGTAGTTCCTATTCTCTTCTATCTAGAATATGCACTGATACCTCCTCATATACCATTGAATCACTGAGTTCTAACTCACCATAAGTAACAATATGAGAAGGGTCTGGGACGTATTTCCTTAACATAGAAACATGGAATATGTCGTGCATCCTAAATAACGCAGGAGGTAAAGCTAACCTATAGGCAACCATCCCTACTTTCTTTAAAATATCAAATGGACTAATAAACCTAGGGTTAAGTTTACCCTTTCTTCCAAACCTCATAATTCCTTTTAACGGAGCTATCTTCAAAAATACATGATCCCCCATATCAAATTCTAATTTCCTGCGGTGATTATCGGCATAACTATTCTGTCAGCTCTGAGCTACATTGATTATATGTCTAATGAGCTGAACTTTATCGTATGCCTACTGCACAAGCTCTGGTCTCACAACTCGCCGCTCACCCATCTCGTCCTAATATAAAGGGGAATGACATGTCCTACCATATAAAGCTTCAAATGGTGCCATGCCAATGCTAGACTAGTAACTGTTATTATACGCGAACTCTACCAGCGGCATGAGCTGAGTCTAACTACCCCCAAAATCAAATACACACGCTCGGAGCATATCTTCCAATATCTGTATCATCCTCTCAGTCTGTCCATCTGACTGATTATGGAATGTCATTCTAAATGATAGCTGAGACCCTAAAGCTTCTTACAAGCTTCTCTAGAACCATGACGTGAAATGCAGGTCTCGATCTGACATTATAGACACAGGCACTCCGTGAGAACAGACTATCTCCCGAATGTAAATCTCCACCAAATGGTTGAGGGAGTAGCTGATCTTGATAGGGAGGAAATGGGCGGTCTTAGTCAATCGATCTATTATCACCCAAATTGCATTCTAGCCATACGATGTCAATGGCAGCTCTGAAAGAAAATTCATAGATATATGGTCTCACTTCCGCTCTGGGATAAATAGCGGCTGCAACTGACCCGCGGACTTTTGGTGCTCAACTTTTACCTACTGGCACATCAAACACTAGGCTACATAGTCAGCGATTTCTTTCTTCATACCACTCCACCAGTAAAACTCTCACAGATCCCAGTACATTTTTGTACTGCTGGGATGAACTGTATACAAAAATCTATGAGGCTCCTCCAAAATAGTCTTCCTAATGCCAGCATCGGTAGGAACACATAACCTGGAATGGAACTGCAAAGCTCCATCATCTGAAATGCAGAATTCCTCTCCCTAACCAGTCTGCACTCTATCCATCACCTCTGTTAATTCTTGATCTTCCTTCTGTGTGGCTTTAATTCTTTTCTTTAGAGTAGGCTACACTACTAAACTTGTGACACATACCTGAGGATCACTCTCGACCAATTCAATGCCAAGTCTCTCTAGATCCATTATGATCGGATGCTGGATCCCTATAGCCGCCATCACTGATTCCCTAGACTTTCTACTCAGTGCATCAACTACCACATTTGCTTTCCCTAGGTGGTAACTGATAGTACAATCAAAATATTTAATTAACTCTAACCACCTTCCCTGCCTCACATTAAATTCTTTCTTGAGTGAAGAAATACTTTAAACTCTAGTGGTCAGAGAAAATCTCACATTGCTTGTCGTATAGGTAATGCCTCCAAATCTTCAATGCATGTACCACTGTAGCTCATTCAAGATCATGGGTAGGGTAGTTCTTCTTATATTCTTTCAACTATCTGGAAGCATACGCCACCACCTTGCTATGCTGCATCAATACACGGCCAAGTCCCTTCAAGGATGCATCACTATAAATGACTTAACCCTCACCCCCTGACGGGATGATTTATACTGGTGCTGTGACTAGCCTCTGCTTCAATTCTTGAAAATTCTACTCACAGATGTCGTGCCATTCAAATATGGTGTTCTTCCTAGTCAGTTGCGTTAGAGGCCTTGATAACGCTGAGAACCCCTCAACAAAACGACAATAATAACCAGCTAACCCCATGAAACTCCCGATCTCGTGGACATTCCTCGATCTAACCCAATTCACTACCGCTTCAATTTTACTGGAATCCACAGATATTCCGTCCCCTGAAATAACATGCCCCAAAAACATAACTTTCTCGAGCCAAAACTCGCATTTATTGAACTCAGTGTACAACTTTTTCTCCCTGAGCAATTGTAAAACTTGCCTCAAATCCACCTCATGCTCCTCATAGCTCCTCAAATAGAGCAATACATCATCAATAAAAATTACAACAAACTGATCTAAATATGGATGGAAGATCATATTCATCAAATCCATAACTATAGCAGGAGCATTCGTCAGACCAAATGGCATAACAAGAAACTCATAATGCCCATACCTGCTATTGAAAGTCATATTCGATACATCTTTTGCTTTTACTTTTACTTGATGGTAGCCTGATCTAAGGTCGATCTTAGAATACACCCGTGTACCTTGGAGCTGGTCAAACAAATCATCTATACTAGGTAAAGGATACTTGTTCTTGATTGTCACTTTATTAATCTCCCTATAATTTATACACATCCTCACAGACCTATCTTTCTTCTTCACAAATAGTACTGGAGCCCCCCACGGAGATACACTAGTTCTTATGAAGCCCTTATCAAGTAAATCTTGCAACTGATATTTCAATTTTACCAACTCTATCGGTGCCATTCAATACGGTGCTTTAGAGATCGGCGTTGTACTTGAAAGTAGATCAATAGGAAAATCCACCACACGATCAAGTGGCAGACTTGGTAATTCATCTGTAAACACATCTGTAAATTCTTTCACTACTGGCATGTTAATAAGCTTAAATTGATTCTCTGACATTTCTTTCACAAAGTTTACAAATCCCTGACAACCACTCAGGAGTAGTCTCCTCGCCTGAATAGCTGAGATCATCTGAGGTAGAGATTGCACTCGTGACCCTGTAAATCTGAATTCTGGTTCCCTGGAGGTCTAAATATCACTTCTCTTACATGGCAGTCTATAATGGCAGAGTTAGTTGCTGACCAATCCATACCGAAAATGATATTAAACCCATGCATATCCAGCACCACTAAGTCAGCAGATAAAATTCTCCCCTAAACATCAATTGGATAGCTACGGAGTATCCTACTACACCTCACCGTTGAACCGGTCGGTGTAGCCACTAATAATTCAACATCTAGTGATTGTGTTTCAACCCACACAATTTAACACACCCCATAAATACAAACGAGTGTGTGGCCCCTAAGTTAAAGAGTGCAATAACTTTAAATAAAAATATATTAACCATACCTGTCACCACGTTGCCGGTTGTCTCAGCATCACCCGCCATCAGAGTAAAAACCCTGGCTGGAGCCATATTCCTCTGCTGAACTCCACGTTGCGCTTGATAACCTCCTCGAGCAGGTATAGGAGTAGGAGCCGCACCAATCTGAGCCTGACATTCTCTCATCACATGTCCTGACTCCCTACACTAGTAGCAGATACCTCACCCGACATGACACTCCCCCAGGTGTCTCTTCCCACAATCAGGCAAGCTGGAAGTGGCTGCATACCTTGAAAAACTCGAGTCCATGTCTCCTGCCTCTGATCTCTATAATAGCCACCTCTCTTCCATGAACAACGACCAACTCCCTGTTGGGAACCAGAAGGTGTGGATCTCTTCATCTGTCTCTGCTCCTCAACCTCCAACCGCTTTCCAATTTCTACTTTAGTAACCCTATCTACCAGCTCAACAAAATACTGCAACTTCAGTATCAAAACTTACTTATATATCTCTCTCCTTAGACCCTTTTTAAACTGCCAAACCTTTTTCGCCTCATCTAGAATAATGTATGGGGCAAAGTGAGATAGTTCGATGAACCTCGCCGTACACTACTATACGGCCTGCTATCCCTACTTCAGATTCAAGAACTCCTCTATCTTAGCTTCCATATATGAGGCTGGAAAATACCTATCGAAGAATGTCTCCTTAAACTGCTCCCACGTCATCTCCACATGTACTTGCCTCTGCTGCTCTAAGAGTTTCACCTCTATCCACCATCTCTCGACCTCTACAATCAATTTATATGTAGCAAACAGTACCCTCTGCTCCTCTGAACACTACAACACTGCAAATACTTTCTCAATCTCCTGCATTCAGTTTTCAGCAACTGTATGATCAGTTCCTCCTGAGAAAGCTAGAGGATTCCTCTTAATGAATTTCTCAATCGAGTTGCTGTGGCCTGCAGACGAACCACCCAACTCCCTGGAATTTATTGTAATTGTGGCCATAATTTGTTGTGCCACGCTACGTAAAATTGCATCTGAATCACCACCTGTAGCACCTGAGGGTCCAACACCCTCATTTCAACTAGCATGGGCACTACTGCCTCCAGGGTCCATCCTAGAAAGACAATAAACTTAACTTAGAACCCCTTCACTAGACAAACCATCCAACCAATATAGTATATTCCTAATTAATTTATCTCACCTTATCTTAACTCAAGGTTCAATCCTGCAACCTAGATACCTAACCCAAGGATAGTTTACCATGACTTTCCTGAAATTGTCACCCCAGGAAAATCACACAAACCACCAAGGAAGTCTTGCATCTAGACTACAAAACCAGACCTCAAATTCCCTTATCCTATACTCTAGTATTATTTCTGTTACATTCTAGAGTCTACAGAACCTAGCATCCTAGGCTCTGATACCAAACTGTAATGACCTGCTTAATTCATCATAAAATAAAACATAATAAATAAAATAGTCAACCCAAACCTAAAGGTAACGAGGACACATCTAACATTCACAGCATAAACCTAAGTAGCAGTAAATAAGAATCACATTCTTAACCATTTAATACATAATACCAAAGTCGACTATAATCCCAAAACATTGTGTTTATATACAATCTCCCAAAAATACAAAAATAACTCTAGGATCCCACATCAGAATCTCTGGATCCTAGTTCAAACTTACCCTTATAACGAGGTAGCATAATAGACTCAATGGCGGCCTCGATTTGCGGGTCTTTTTGGGTTTCCTGAAAATTTATTTAAGTTTGGGGGTATGACACTTCTCAGTAAGGGAAAATAAACTAAATACAGTTGTGTGGCAACATGAATATTTGATGCAATTATACCTATACAGTACATTTCATATGTTGGAAAACGTTCATCATATCATAATGGAATACTCAAATATTTTCATAATTTCTAATAATTCATACTGAGCATGAAATTTCTGATATAACTAATAATCTTGAAATTATACCTAGGACGCATAGCTAGCTGATGTCATGTATTACCCCCCATGACGGGTTGTGCAACACGAAGATGGGACCCGACAATGTCTGGCCGACCACTGTCGAGTCAAAAATGTCTATAAGTATAATGGGCCCGCCACACCCTAGTCCAAACTGCCAAGTGGACATCTACAACTCTTCACTGAAAGTCATATCGACTATCCATCTCCCACCCCCTTGTGGGGCGGTTAGCACAAGTCTGAACATAATATCTTATCTGCATAGCAACAGTACCGTGCCTCTATAACTGAACTGAACTATCATCTGGGTTCTGATAATACATATTACATGATAATATAAATTTTAACGTAAATAGATTGATAGCATGTTCTATAATAACGTAAAAACATACGACCTTGTGCCGTTTACTTTCATATTTGTGGCTTTGCGCCAAAATCATGCATATGGCCTTGCGTCGAAATGATATATCATACACGGCTTTGCGCCGACTATCAATCACGTCCTTGCACCGAACATTTCATAAATATCGTTCTGAATAAATAATTCATTTATCATGTATTTGGAACCATAATGTGCTGCATTATCTCATAAACTGTAAAAACATGTTTTATTCGTAAATTTTCATAACATAATACTTTTCAGGTAAAATAATATTCATGCCCCACAATACTAAATAAATCGTACATTCGATTCTAAAAATCATGTTTCCTGGCATATCATACTAATATATATACATTTCAACATCATAGTAGTATTTTCCAAACATGCATTATTACTAATCTCTTCATATATATTTTACATGCTTCCTGAAAATAAATTTAGTGATAAATTATAATAATAATAATATAGTTTGCGTGGAAAATAACTGCTTTAGTTTATTCCCTTACCTATCATTGAGAAGAAACCCCCCCCTAAAAATCCACTCGTCCTGCATCCGCAAGGTTTTCCGTTCAACACCCTGAAAACGACAACTCTCAGAATTAAACATCAGTATTTCTCCGTGAATAATCTTTCCTATAACTACAGAAAGACCAGATTTTGCATAAAAAGTCTTACCTCAACTCAAGGATGAATTTCAACTAAATCCTACCAATGATCCGCTTTGGCAAATTTGTAGAGAATTTCCATAGGAGTGTCGTGGTGGCCTCAGATCATCGATCCGACGAATGACAGAGCCAAAATCGAAGAGAAAGGAGAGAGAAGCCATAAGGAGGATAGAGAGAGAGAGAGAGAGAGAGAGAGAGAGAGAGAGAGAGAGAGAGAGAGAGAGAGAGATTTCTACAAATTTTTCTGCGTAAAAACTGAGTTTTAGGCTATTTATACTATGGAATTTTTTGACGAGCCACGTCACTGACTCACTCGAAAATGAGCAGCTCGGAAGCTATCCCAAGTATAGGAGTTCTGTCGTGTAATATTAAGCCCAAGGGCTAGATCGTCTCCTCAAGGAATGCGTTTTAATCTCAGATTTTACGTCTTTCCAATCGAAATAAAAAAGGTACTGAACTCAGTTCAGATTCAGAGTTTTCAAGGCTGTTCAATTTTACTTCTGATAAATTAAATGGCACGTAATTTAAAAACCCTAAATCTAACATTCACTAAATTAAAAAGCAAGAATGGAAACCCTAACCTACTTAAGGAAGCACTGAAACATGCATTAATTAAAAATGGCAACTTCAAACAAAGAAATAGAGTATGCAATGGAAAATCAATCAAATACACACACGCGCGCAATAAAAATTGGACCTTTAACACGAACACAGAACTCGAATTAAAATTAGACTATCAATCAACCTAAACAATAACGTGACACAATAAATAAAAAAAACACGAACTTTGTATTTTATTTTATTTTTCTATATATTTTTTTATTTTTATCTTGGACTTCATTAATTAAACACATAAATTCAATAAACTTTAATACTAAAAAGAACTATAATTAAAAGAGCATCTAAATAAATGATAAAGAAAAAAAATAGAATAAAAAAAACCAAGTCTTTAATAAAATCCAAAGAGTAAAAACAAAATAACAATTAACATAAAATAAATAAATAAAAAGACAAGAAGAAGAAGGAGATGAGAGAGAGAGAGAGAGAGAGAGAGAGAGAGAGAGAGAGAGAGAGAGAGAGAGAGAGAGAGAGAGAAGAAATAGAGCAGGGCTCGGGTGGAGTCCTAGCCGTGTTGTGATGGAGTTGCAGCAGGGGTCTGGTGTTGCTGGAGTGGCCGGACTGTGATGGAGTTGCAGGCAGCAGGGAGGCTCTCGGGTCTGCTGGTGTTGGCTACTGTAAACTGGCCGAGAGGCCTGCTGGAGGTTGGATGAGCAGAGGCTTGCTGGTTTTGCTGTGCTGGAGTGTGTGGCTTGGACAGCAGGAAGGAGTTGCTGTTTTGTGGAGCTGCTAACTGCTGCTGGTGCTGGCTTGGTGTGCTCGGGTTGTAGCTATGCACAGGTGGCCGAGGCGTGCTGCTGCTGGCTTGCTGTGATGGGCGAGATCAGGGGAGCTATGGAGAAGATGCTGGCTTGGCAGCAGGCTGCTACAAGAATGGCTGTCGAGTGTGCGTGGCTGCAGTTGGTCGAAATTTCAGAGGATTGAAAGGAGTGAAAAATCGAGAGAGGATGAGGATGAGAGAACAAGAGAAAAAGGCAAAGAAACAAGGGAAGAGAACTGAAAGAATGAACAAGAATCGAGAGAGGACTGAGAAAAGCTAAGGAAAAGAGAAGGGATAGGAGAAGAGAAGAAGAAGAAGAAGAGGAGAGGAGAGGAGAGGAGAGCCCTCACGGGGCTGCCTCCATAGGGAAAAGAAGAAAAGGAGATTTAAAGGAGGAGCTGGGTGCCCTAGGATCCCGTGTGGACAACCCAACCCGGCCATGCATGGCCATGTCACATCAATGACCCAATTATTATATTTTTTTTTTCATTTTCTTTTCTTCTCTGTTCATCGCAAATATGACTCTTATGGAGCCCGTTTCTCATAAAACTCAAAACAGAAAAGTTGTATATAATCCTTTCCTCTTTCTCTAGAAATTTGAATTGTCTCGATTGGAGTTTGGACGGAAAAGTTATACATAAAATACAAACAGGTGTTGGTTTTGGTTTCCAAGATTTTTCCTGCGACAAAAAATTACCAAAACTTAATAAATAATGCAATAAAGTTCAAGAATGATAATTTTGGCACTTTATTAAAATATTGGATAATTTTAGACATTTAATTAAAAATATAAACCGTAAAGCTCGAGTTAAACGTCCAATTACGTAATTTCGGTGCGTAATCACACCCCCCAACTAACGTTTTGCTAGTCTCTAGAAAATGACGTGAATGAATCTCAGGGTGGTGTCTACAACTACATACTCCAGTAATCATGAAATCAATGAACATGCGACATAATTATACCACTTCACATACAAGAACATAACTGAATTTCACACAAGCTCGTTCATATTCAATGCACACGACTCCAGAACACGTCACTCATGCAAGTTTCATCGTTTATATGTGATTTGAGAGTAGTATATGCACATAAAGTTAATCAGTGGCACATTTAGAGTTAATGCAATCCTATAAGTTCGAGTATAAATAGGTAAACTCTCGAGTTGTGTGTGATGTGTGTGACTCAGTACACCTAGGACGCTAGTGGACACCTACAGAACGGTCACTTTGACTCGGCCTAACTGGTATACCCTTAAAAACACTCAAAGGAATGGGTTCACTCGTCATATGTGAGAAGGAGTGTCGCGATCAAACATCCCACATATTAAAAGGAACAACGCTAAGTATATGGAGTGGACTAGTTTGGAAAGGATCTAGCCTATCTATGAGGTGTCGGGTCCTTTACCCTAGCATCTTCTCACCTACTTGCCATATCCAACTGAGACTACCCTAGATTAACTCATTTACAAACTTGTCGTGAATACATCTGAGGCATTAACCGGTTGAAGAATCTTCATATGTGGAAAATATGTGTCGTGTCCTTAACTTTTGGTGATATGTATTTGGTCCGGCATTGACATTTCATTTCATTCGCATATGTATTGCTTATTCTTTCTTCTGCTCATTTTTCATTTTTTTTCTTTTCTTGATCAATTAGGACAATCATAACACTTTTTTTTTTGTAATCTTCATACCATCAATGGGAATTGAGCTCGAATACTGGTCCATGAACTAAGTCTATTTCTAGGGATGGCTCAGCCTTCACATCTTGAGTAGGCTACAAGACCTAGGTTTCTATCTCCCCACTAGGTGTCACCTCTAGGCTAGCAAATCAAAAATAAAGACTAGTGTACAAGGAATCATTTAGAAAAAGAGAATTGAGTTCTATGAATTCTGATTTGATATTAACGCTCAAAAGGACGATAAATAGTTCAAGGATATCTCACAAGGTGTCATAGTCGCCACGGGTGCTCTCTCAGTGCTCATAGGAAACCCTAAGTGCAATGAATCACGTGAATGTGTTTATTCAGCCTCGTGAGATGCCGTGTAAATACAGGAAATTATATAGCCAAATTAACAAAAATGTACTACCAATCGATTCTTCATGGAGTCATAAGATCATATAAAGAGAAAACTACGCATGATTGACTCAAGTCTGTAATTCATAAGTTATACGCAAGTATGTCAAAGGTATACACAATGTTAAGCATGGCATAGTGCAGTGTAATCCTTCAGTGCTCCTCCTTTATTTCTCTCTCTCTCTCTCTTTTTTCTTTTTGATTTTTTTTAATATATTTTTTTGTTTTTTTTTTGTTTTTTTGTTTTTTAATTAAAAACCCAGTACGTGTACGTGCACAGTGTCACATGCGAATGCTCATCCCTCCCAACTAAAATGGAACATTGTCCTCAATGTGAAAGCATAGGGGAAATAGAAAGGACTGTGCACGGGAAAAGTAAAGCGTACCTGAGTGGCAAAATAACAAAAATCGAACTACGAGAAAATGGTCCTGAAAACTAACTAAAAATAAAATAAGATAAAATAAAAGGAAAATAAGGGAAAGAAAAACATCACAATTGTCTTGCGGAGGCTCAGGAGGAATTTTGTTTGGTGGCCGCAAGTCTATAAATTGCATCGGCGGGTCTCCAAATTTGAGCCGCCACAGTGGATCAGTTTTCATACCTGCACGAAAATCAACCTCAATTGAATTAATGCGTGTCAAAATACCAAACAACACGTGCGTAGGTTGACCCTCGTGTGTGGACAAGAAAGGGTCTTTATTCAACATTGTGTCCAGGAAATGTGCTTCTTTACAAACTAACGTGTGATGGGAAGTTATTGGAGCAATTACCTGTAGTTCTTCAAAAGCATTAACGTTAGATGTTTTACCTGGTTCTTTGAAAATTATATGCTCACCAGATTGGTCACCCTCTTTATCGAGTGTACATATCATCATACCACTGCAAGAGTCTGCCTCCACATTAGGCTCTTTAACATCTGATTCAGGCAAGAGTGACGGTTTCACGATTTCTGAGCTCGTAGTATGAGGTACCATAGGTTGGTACTCCGTATGAGTATCAGTCTCATCATCAACTAAATGCTCCGCTTTTGGGCTCGTTTCCTCTGATTTTTCTTTGAATTCATCAATTTCAGCCGTAACTTCCGGTGCTGGGACAACTGTTTGCCCGGCGATGAGCATTTCAGATTGGGGATCATCTTTCTCGCTACTGAAGGTGATGGTGGCCTCTGCTGTCTCAAGAGAAACATCATGTATTTATTGTTGTGGTTGCTGGTACTCTTGAGGACTAGGCTGAGGTTCCACGGGCAATTCTTCATTTTCTAAGATATCCAACTGCGTGCTTATCGCATTAATGGTATCCCGTAATTCATTATTATGATCGACTTGAGTTTGCATGAATTGTTGGAGCATGTTCACCATTTGTGCTATGCTATCCTCGAAAAGGTCCGACGGCGTACTGCTCTGAGGTATCTGTTGTCTTGAAGCGGAGGGTTGTTTGGGCATTTTGGTGGTTCATATACATCACCACCACTAATTGTGCTGATAGGGTGTGCAGTCATAGGTGCCTGAGTGCATCGTGTGTTCCACTGTGGGACATTGTCAACTAAGTAATCAAATAATGATAATACCTGATCTGGATCCTCACTGACGGGCTCTTCATTAGACATAGTCTGGACAAAACACTTGCAATCAGGGGTAAGAGCAGTATAAAAACAATCAGCTAACCTCCATGAGTCGAACCCGTGATGTGGACAAGTGTTTAGTATATCCTTGAATCGCTCCCAACAAGCCCGAAATGTCTCGTCATCCTGCTGCACAAAATTAAGAATCTGTTCCTGCAAAAATTGAGTTCTCTGTGAGGGACAAAACGCATGCAGGAATTCACACTCCATATCAGACCAATTAGTGATAGAATGAGGTCTCATAGAATGAAACCAAATAAGTGCCCTATCCTGTAAAGTAGCAAGAAATAAATTTAGTCTAATAGATTCGTTAGTTCTAGCATGAGAGAAAAACATGTTGTAGGTTAACTCAAACTCTGCTAGGTGCTGATAAGGGCACTTAGATTCCGACCCGCAGAACTTTGGTAGCAATGACGTCCTCCCCCGCTGCATCATGAAATTAAGCTCGTCATAAGGCAAAATAGTGGAAGAGGATGCAGTGGCATATTCAAGCTGCAAAAAATCCATTATCGTGCACGGTGCAGGTGCAGCCATTTTTCAAAACTCAAAATTTTTCTGTTTTTGTTTTCTATTTTTTTTTGTTTTTCTTAAAACTAATAACAATGATGGGGAAAACGTAAATTTGAGACTAAGAACGACATTCCCCGGCAACGGCGCCAAAAACTTGACTCACTCGAAAATGAGTAGCTCGGAAGCTATCCCAAGTATAGGAGTTCTGTCGTGTAATATTAAGCCCAAGGGCTAGATCGTCTCCTCAAGGAATGCGTTTTAATCTTAGATTTTACGTCTTTCCAATTGAAATTAAAAAGATACTGAACTCAGTTTAGATTCAGAGTTTTCAAGGCTGTTCAATTTTACTTCTGATAAATTAAGTGGCACGTAATTTAAAAACCCTAAATCTAACATTCACTAAATTAAAAGCAAGAATGGAAACCCTAACCTACTTAAGGAAGCACTGAAACATGCATTAATTAAAAATGGCAACTTCAAACAAGGAAATAGAGTATGCAATGGAAACTCAATCAAATACACACACGCGCGCAATAAAAATTGAACCTTTAACACGAACACAGAACTCGAATTAAAATTAGACTATCAATCAACCTAAACAATAACGTGACACAATAAATAAAAAAAACACGAACTTTGTATTTTATTTTATTTTTCTATATATTTTTTTATTTTTATCTTGGACTTCATTAATTAAACACATAAATTCAATAAATTTTAATACTAAAAAGAACTATAATTAAAAGAGCATCTAAATAAATGATAAAGAAAAAAAATAGAATAAAAAAAACCAAGTCTTTAATAAAATCCAAAGAGTAAAAACAAAATAACAATTAACATAAAATAAATAAATAAAAAGACAAGAAGAAGAAGGAGATGAGAGAGAGAGAGAGAGAGAGGGAGAGAGAGAGAGAGAGAGAGAGAGAGAGAGAGAGAGAGAGAGAGAGAGAGAGATAAAACAGAGCAGGGCTCGGGTGGAGTCCTAGCCGTGCTGCGATGGAGTTGCAGCAGGGGTCTGGTGTTGCTGGAGTGGCCGGACTGTGATGGACTTGCAGGCAGCACGGAGGCTCTCGGGTCTACTGGTGTTGGCTGCTGTAAACTGGCCGAGAGGCCTGCTGGAGGTTGGCCGAGCAGAGGCTTGCTGGTTCTGCTGTGCTGGAGTGTGTGGCTTGGACAGCAGGAAGGAGTTGCTGTTTTGTGGAGCTGCTAACTGCTGCTGGTGCTGGCTTGGTGTGCTCAGGTTGTAGCTATGCACAAGTGGCCAAGGCATGCTGCTTCTGGCTTGCTGTGATGGGTGAGATCAGGGGAGCTGTGGAGAAGATGCTGGCTTGGCAGCAGGCTGCTGCAAGAATGGCTGTCGGGTGTGTGTGGCTGCAGCTGGTCGGAATTTCAGAGGATTGAAAGGAGTGAAAAATTGAGAGAGGATGAGGATGAGAGAACAAGAGAAAAAGGTAGAGAAACAGGGGAAGAGAACTGAAAGAATGAACAAGAGAGAGGACTGAGAAAAGCTAAGGAAAAGAGAAGGGACAGGAGAAGAGAAGAAGAAGAAGAAGAAGAAGAAGAAGAAGAAGAAGAAGAAGAGAGGAGAGGAGAGGAGAGCCCTCACGGGGCTGCCTCCACAGGGAGAAGAAGAAAGGGAGATTTAAAGGAGGAGCTGAGTGCCCTAGGATCCGGCATGGACAACCCAACCCGGCCATGCATGGCCAGGTCACATCAATGACCCAATTATTATTTTTTTTTTTCATTTTCTTTTGTTCTCTGTTCATCACAAATCTGACTCTTATGGAGCCCGTTTCTCGTAAAACTCAAAACATGAAAGTTGTATATAATTCTTTCCTCTTTCTCTAGAAATTTGAATTGTCTCGATCAGAGCTTAGACAAAAAAGTTATACATAAAATACGAACAGGTGTCGGTTTTGGTTTCCAAGATTTTTCCTGCGACAAAAAATTACCAAAACTTAATATATATATATATATATATATATATATATAATGCAATAAAGTTAAAGAATGATAATTTTGGCACTTTATTAAAATATTGGAAAATTTTAGACATTTAATTAAAAATATAAACCGTAAAGCTCAGGTTAAACGTCCAATTATGTAGTTTCGGTGCGTAATCAGTCACGTTCATCGACGAAGCCTGCTATCACCCTTTTTCTAATTCCATTTTCCTCTCTCTTTATTATTATTTAGAAAACCATTATTCTTCGGGTCATTACATCAGTAGTATGCAACGAAGTTCATTGAGCTGTCACGTTTGCTCCTTACATCGTACTAGATAAGGCTAAGAAGGCAAGAATGTTTAAGAGCGACTTGAAGCAGGAAATCTTTAAATAGGTTGTTGAATCAGGTGTAATCCCAATAGAGGGGCTGAATTGGGTATTTAAAAATTCTTTGACACTTAGTTACCACTTAATCACTTCTTATATATTTACCAATGAGTTCTTATTACTCAATTAATTATGTGCAATGCTATCCAACCTATACATGCAATATAAAAAATTTAAATGCAATACTAAAAGTAAAGAGTAAAGGGAAGAGAGAAGACAAACACGATTTTCACGAGATTCAGCTGACTTGGCCTATGTCCTCACCTTGAGCAACCACTCAAGGATTTCACTAAATCCTGGTTCCTTAAATTGGGACGGAACGTTCCTTACAATCAGCTACTTACAAGAGGAACAACTCCCTCATTACTCCGCTACTTACAAGAGATACAGCTCTCTTCTTAAACCTCGGTTCACAAGCCGAACCGTGAATACAATGAAATTTGAAACACTCAAAATTGCTTCCAACAAAAAGAAGCTCATGAGTACAATTCAAATTCCTAATGCATTAACATATGATATAACTTGAAACTCAGAATGTATGAAAACGATACAATCATTTTATGAATGATTATGCATCAACGTACAAATCCCCTTTTATCAAAAACTCCGAAGTAAATAAATATTGGAAAACGCTTTGGAGTATATTAGGGTTCTAGTTCACTTTGTAAAGATGCACAAATATATCTAATGTGAACATTGTTAAAAGCTTCATCTTGAATATTTTATCAATCTATATCAAAAAGCTTTCTTTCAAATATTTAACCACGACCTGATCTTTGTAATATGCAAATATATGTACGATATGGAATTCAAAGATCAAAATACTGAGTATAAGGTTTTCCAAGGATATATATTCAAGTGTTTTAATATATCTAAAATATGAAACCTTTAACTGAATACACACTTGAATCAAACTATTCAATCAAAGAAAAAATCTTAATCAAGTAGTGAGATTATCCAAATAATCTATGTGATAATATACTTACTATCAATCACCCGGCTTATTTCAATAATAGATTTGGAATGAGAAGTTCTTTGAAAAATAGATATACTCTTGAGTCAAACACTATTCAACCAATAGCTAAAACCTTTCTCAAGTAATGATCTTAAAAAAAATATATATATATGTATATGCACATTCAAGATCAATTTCTCCAATGATATTCAATAACAAGTTATGAGATGAGAAGCTCTTAAAAAAAATAACTTGGATCACCAAACCTCAATACCAAGAAGAAATAAAGTTGAATGAATAAATGCCCTTTGATTTCTGGAGTAGATTTGCCCAAAGAAGATGAATAAAGAATGAAGTGCAGGCAATCGTATAGCAATCAGCTCAAGTTTCTCTATGTTCTTGCAATAAGATATGTTCTTCTCTTTTTGTGTGTCTTAGCTTTGTTCTAGGGTTTAGATATTTAGTATATATAGTGTCTTACCCTTCGAATTGATCTCAAAGCTCATGAGTTCTTTTAATAAAAATCAAATTTTTAAGTTTTCTCGCAAGGTCAAGCGACTGAGGTCGAAGCCCAGGCGACCGAAGTCCCTTAAGCCTTTGAAAAATTAACTTGGAAAACAGGGTCAAGCAACTGAAAAGTGGTTCAGGCTCTTGCAGTGGCGAGTTCAAGCCCTTGAAGTCCCAAGTTCAGGCGACCGAAGTACCTCCGCCAACTTGCTCGGTTTCCTATTAATTCTTCAGGCTACCGAACTTAATCTTCAAGCTCCTAAAGAAATTTTGCAGGCGACTGAGGTTGAGTTCAGGCTACCGAAGTCCCTTTTTCTCAATTTTTCTTCTCTAATTTAAATTTTTTATTTTCTCTTTTTCTTGGTTCTTTTATAAAACATATTTTCCATGATTTTAAAAGTATTTCTAAGTCCATGAAAGTCCCTTATTGATATACATGAAATGCATGAATCCTAAAATCATTCTAAGCTATGTTGAGCCTCAAATTAAATCATATGAAAATGTAAGTACATGAGTTCTAAATACCCATTCCCAAGATGTTCTTGAACTTTTCCGCTTGCATCTTGATTCTCGAACTCTTTGAGTTCCATGGATCTTGCCAAGATATGTATATGCTTTGCTTTATGGCTTCTATGACTCGTTGTCCTTCCGTGCATGCTTAATATAATTCCTGTTCACAAACTCAATGCATATATCAAATACCAAGTGATTTGTCATTATGAAAACTGGATTAGACTCATAGAGTCAACATAGGTGGCAATTGTAAAGGTGTAAGACTTATCTGAACTAGTAGACAAGGCCACAGTAGCAAAGGAGAGCAATAAGAGGGATATGGGAACACCAAGCCCGAGAAAAAGGCCAATGCCTCCGAAATTCAGGCGAGTAACAGCCGAGGCCGAGGGAGGGGAGATCGGTACAGTGGAGGCCAGAGGTAGATGACGGGACATCATGGTTTTTAGGGTGAGCAGACTTGTCCCATTTGCCCTAAGTGTGGCTAGAGACATATGGGTGAATGCCGGATGGGAGAGAGAGAGCATTTGCTACCGGTGTGGAAAATCTGATCATATGACACGAGCATGTCAAGGATTTTCCACTTATGCACCAGCTCCTAGACCTTTTTGGGGACATAACTAGACACCCCATGGAGGCTAGTAGAGTAACACAGCCCCGATGAGGGTTTATGCATTGACGCCATAAGACGCCGAGGCTGTAGGTGACGTTGTGACAAGTATTTATATTGCTTTATCATATAAAGCTGTTGTTTTATTTTACTCAGGTACCACCCATTCTTCCATATCATTGGGGTATGTCAAATTATCTGGGATTTAGACATAGTTGTTAGATGTTGAGTTGTTAGTAGTCACGATGGCTGGATCAGTAGTAAGGTGTAGAAGGGTGCTTAAAAACTATCCAGTGAGCATTCAGAAGAAAATATTACCAGCCGATCTTATGATATTAGACATGAAGGGGTTCGATATAATATTGGGTATAGACTGGCTGGCAGCTATCTACGCCAGTATTGATTGCCATAAAAAAGAGGTGATTTTTAGATCATTGAGAGAGCAGGAATTCAAATTTGTGGGATCATGTGCATGCGTCTTGCCATAGAGAGTGTCGGTTATTCAAGCGAGGAGGCTGCTTCAAGATGGTTGCCAGGGGTAAGTAGCTTATGTAAAGGAAATGCTATAGGGAGAATTAAAACTTGCTGATATTCCAGTAGTTTGAGAATTTGTAGATGAATTTCTAGATGTATTTCCAAAAGAGTTACCTGGTTTACCACCATATTGGGAGATTGAGTTTACCATGGATCTACTTCCAGGGTTAGCATCGATATCTAAAGCACCCTAAAGGATGGATCCAATTGAGTTGAAAGAATTGAAAGACTAGTTGCAGGAGTTGTTGGATAAAGGGTTTATAAGTCCTAGTGTGTCACCATAGGGAGTGCCAGTTCTGTTCGTGAAGAAGAATGATGGAACTATGAGGATGTGCATCGATTATACGGAGATAAAGAAAGTGTAGAGACCACTAGAATTATGGTAATCAAATAATAAAAGAAAAGAGAGGAACAGAAAATTTTAAAAGGGGACTCTTAGGGTCTCGTTGATGAACGCAGGGTTCTCGTCGACGAGTATCCTTCTTGGGATCATCGATGAGAATTTACCAAGAGGGGGTTTAGTGGAGCCTGAAGTTTGTTGATGAGGGATTCGAGTTTGGTGATGAACTCCCTTTTTGGCTTCGTCAACGAAGTGACATGTCTTGTCGATGAAGGTAGGTGTATAAGTATGCCAAATTCGAATTTTCAGCATAGAAAATTTCATGCAACCCTCTCTCTCTCTCTCTCTCTCTCTAACTTCATCCCCTCTACCTCCTCTCTAGCTTTCTGGCCTATTTCTTCACCAGTTCTACGATCAGAAGCCACCATGTTACTCATAGGTAGATTCTCTTCAAATCTGCTGGAATGATTTGTTGGTTAGGCCAACTTGGGTACCATCCCATTTTCAGGGTAAGTAGATTATTTGGGTATTTTCAGAATTAGTAGGTTTATCTGAGTTGAGATTTTGTATTCTATGAGAGTATACTGGTGTTTTGTGGAATAAAAACTAGGGTATTATTTTTCAGGAGTAGAGTGTTTTGGGACCCTACAGGCAAGGGTGAGAACCCGAATGGGTGATATTTTAGGAACCCAGGTAAAATGATGCATGATATATAGTCTATAAATTGCTCATATGTGGATTTGGGGAAATATGTACGTGATAATTATTTAGGTGAATTCAATTATTTGGTTAGGAAATTATATGTGTATTATCCCAGGATGTTGAAATGATAATTGCCACATGCGTCAAGTTGTGAATAGTATCTAGTGCTCAGACAGTCAGGTAAGGGAAGTATGCTATGCAAGGAATTTTAGTATGGTTATTAGCAGAAATTACATATTTTACTAGATTATTATTATGATTATTTAGACCATAAAATATTTATATAGCAGAAAACACGGATTTCATAGCATGTGAATATTCAGAATACCATGATTTATATAATTTCCATGATACCATGATTTACAGTATATGTATAGAAACAAATATTTTTAGCATTTTCAGAATTTTTTGATTTCAGAACCATAACACCTAGATACTCAGATTTTTAGTCAGATATACAGATATTAAATATTCAATCAGTTATTCAAATTTTCAGATCAGTTTTACAGTGTTATGGTTATTTCAAAATCATGGTAAAAACAGTAATATAGAAATATCAGTTATATATAGAGTATCAGACCCTGATGAACCAGATTCAGTCAGCAGAGCACAGTACCATAGCTATTTTCAATTTAGAGTGCAACCACATAATTCAGATAGTATGTGGATATTCAGCAGTCGATCGTGCCTATGTTGTGGACAGGTTCCCCATCAAATAGGGTTGAGAAGGCCGATCTAACTTTTGAAGTTTAGTTAACTTATGCTAGTTGGCCATCCAGTGATGAGTTTTGCCTTCGGGCCACACAATCCTATTATAAGGGGTTAAATCATGATTTTCAGTTATCCATCTAGGGAAGTTTTCTCAATTATTATATATACATATCCATATTTACAGAAACCGTAGATATACCTATGAATATTAGAAGTATTATGAATAGAATATTCAGAAAAATAGTTATGTTAAGCAACATAGGTATGAGCTATATTGTGTATAAATTATACTTGCTTCCTCAGACTCAGTTATGTATGGTACTTTTAAATCAGATTTTACAATTTTGTAAACTCATTTGCCACGCACTAGCAATAGCATATTTCATCTTGCTGAGGGTTGTCTCATCCCAGTGATTTAACATTTTTTTTAGTTGATTTAGCTAAGTGAGCAGATCAGGCTCGAAAATAGAAGGGACTACAGTACTGCTCTATCTGTAGGTGAGAGTTTTTGGGAAGTCATTTTTTAGTAGTCCTTAAGTCCATATGAGGGCATTTCGGGAATGGCTATGTATGTATATTTTGGGGAAACTTCTGACACTTTGGTATTATATATATTGACGTGGTTATATATATTTATCTCTCTGCTACATAGGTAGTTTATTGTGTCTCAGATTCCACGGTTCCTATCATGACCATGATGATGGGTTGATTTATATCAGTGAAATTTTAATGTTTATATATAAAGGAAAAAAAAAATTACATGAAAAATCAGGTCGTTACAGTTTGGTATCAAAGTCAGGTTGCTAAGTTTTGTAGACTTTAGAGTGCAGCGGAAGTGACACTAGAGTATAGGAAAGGATTTGAGGTTTTGTTCGGTGGTTTGGGTAAAGGATTTTCATGGTGGTTTCTATGTCATTTCATGGGGTAATGATCTTAGGAAATTCATAGTAAACTATTGTCGGGTCATGTGTCTAGGTTACAGGATTTGATTTTGAATTAAGATCAAGGAGGATAGTTAATTGTGAATATGAGAATTCAATTAGATGAAAAAAATTAGATCTGTACGTGAGATAGGGTCCTTAAATTGTGTTCTTTGTCTTTTTAGAATGGACTCAGGGAGCAGTGGTACGAATGCTTGGGGTGAGAGAGTAGGACCTTCCAGTATGGGAGGTGGAGATACTGAGGTGGTATTGTGCAGCGTCATCCAGCAGGTGATGGCTGAGATGGCCAGGAGCTAAAGGGAGCGTAGCTACATGATCAAGCGGTTTACACGGATAAAGCCCCCATCTTTTGCTGAGGGTACTGACTCGATTGTAGCTGAAAATTGGGTTTAGGACATTAAGGAGACGTTGGCAGTGCTTTCATGTACAGACGAATAGAAGGTAGTATTTGCAATGTTCAAACTGACAGGAAAGGCAAAATTATAGTGGAGATTAGCGCGGTTGATTGAAGGGCAGAGGCCAGATCCAGTGCTAGTGACGTGGAGTCAATTCAAGGAACTATTCTTCAAGCAATATTTCTCTTCTATCGTTCGGAGCGCAAAGGCAACAGAGTTCATACACTTGGCTCAGGGGCATATGATAGTATCACAGTACGTAGCTCAATTTATTGAGTTGTCTCGGTTTGCCCTATATTTGGCACCGAACGAGGAGAAAAGGCGAGGAAGTTTGAATAAGGTCTGAGGAAGAATCTATTTGAGTAGGTGATTGGTTTTCATGCTCAAACATTTGCGGAGGTTGTGGATAGGATTGCGATTATTGAGAGTGGTATGTAGAGAGGCATCGCAGTTCAGAGTCAGAGAAAGAGATCCACGCCTCAGGGTTTTTCGATGGGTTCTAGCCAGGGCCCATGGAGAGGAGACCGTTACAGTGGAGGTTAGAGGCAGATGACGGAACCTTGAAAGAATCAAGGTGTGCAGACCTATCATGTGCATTAGACATGCGGGAGGAAACATCAGGGAGAGTGCCAAGTAGGGAGAGACGTCTGTTATCATTGTGGGAGACCCGACCACATGGCACAAGCATGCCCCAGACCGCTAATCTAGGTCCCAGCTCCCATGGCCTACTTGGGAGGTTGTCAGGAGCCTCGTGGAGGTGAACAGAGGAATGTAGTCTCGACGAGGGTATATGCGTCGACACAAGGAGATGCTGAGGCAGTTGGAAACGTCGTTGAAGGTATCTTTACTGCTTTTCTATATCAAGTTGTTGTTTTATTTGACACAAGTGCCGCCTATTCTTTTGTCTCATCGGGGTATGTTAAGTTAGCTAGGATTGAAGCACGGTTGTTAGATGTTGAGTTGGGTGTAGCCATGCCAACTAGATCTACTACGAGATGTAGGAAGTACTCAAAAATTTTCCAGTGGCCATTTTAGGGAAAGTATTACCAGCTAATATTATGATATTAGATATGCAAAAGTTTGATGTAATACTGGGTATGGATTGGCTAGCAGCTAATCATGCTAGTATTGATTGTCATCAGAAAGAAGTAATTTTTATACCCCTAGTGAGCAAGAATACAGATTTTTTGGTTCACGTGTGCGTGCCTCACCACAGTTAGTGTTAGCCATACAGGCAAGCGGACTGCTTTTGGACGGATGTCAGGGGTTTATGGCCTTTGTAAAGGAGGTCTCGAGAAATGAATTGAAGCTTGACAGTATACCAGTGGTAAGGTAATTTCCAAATGTTTTCCTCAAAGAGCTACCTAGGTTGCCTCCCGATCGTGAGGTAGATTTTGCTATAGATTTACCTCCAGGGATAGTGCCGATTTCTAGAGCTCCTTATCGTACTGCTAAAGCTGAATTGGGAGAATTAAAGACCAGTTGCAAGATCTATTAAATAAAGGGTTTATTAGACCTATCGTATCGCCCTAGGGAGCACCAATACTACTCGTAAAGAAGAAAGACAGGTCTATGAGGATGTGCATAGATTATAGGGAGATAAACAAGGTAACCATTAAGAACAGATATCCTCTACCCCATATAGATGATTTATTTGACTAGCTTCAGAATACATGGGTCTATTCCAAGATTGACCTCAGATCAGGTTATCACTAAGTGAAAGTCAAGGCAGAGGACATATCAAAGATAGCATTTCGAACCATATACGGACACTATGAGTTTTTGGTGATGTCGTTCAAGTTGACTAATGCACTAGCAGTATTTGTGGATTTAATGAATCGAGTAATTCTTCAATATCTAGACCAGTTCATTGTGGTTTTCATTGACGATATACTGGTTTACTCGAGGAATTTTGATGAGTATGAGGCACACTTATGACTGGTACTTCAAACGCTCAAAGAAAAGAAATTGTATGTCAAGTTTAGCAAATGTGAATTCTGGCTAGAGAAAGTTATATTTCTGGGGCATGTTATATCAGGGGATGGAATTTCAGTGGATTCTAGTAAGATAGAGGTAGTGGTGAATTGGGAAAGGCCAAAGAATGTTCAGAAGATTAGGAGTTTCTTGGGACTGGCGGGATATTACCGTCGATTTGTAGAGGGATTCTCAAGACTATCAGGGCCTTTGATGCGACACACTAGGAAGAATTCCATATTTGCATGGGATGATGAATGCGAGCAGAGCTTCTAGGAACTAAAATAGTGGCTCGTCACTGCACCAGCACTGACGATTCCATCTGGAGGTGATGGCTATGTAATTTACAGTGACGCATCTTTGAAAGGGCTTGGTTATGTATTGATGTAGTATGGTAGGGTTGTATATTATGCCTCCCAATAGTTGAAATAGTATGAAAAGAACTACCCTACCCACGATCTCGAATTGGTTGCAGTGGTACAAGCGTTAAAGATTTGGATGCATTACTTATACGGTGAGAGATGCGAGATATTCTCTTATCACAAAAGTTTGAAGTAATTTTTCACTCAAAAGGAGCTGAACATAAGACAAAGAAGATGGTTAGAGCTCATTAAGGATTATGACTGCACCATCAGCTACCACCTAAGTAAAGTTGTTGACTCTATAAGTCCAATCCGGTTTTGATAATGACAAATCAGTTAGTATTTGATCTGTGCATTGAGTTTGTAAATAGGAACTATATTAAGCATGTACAAAAGGATAACGAGTCATGGAAGTCACAAAGTAAAGCTAAAAAATCTTGGCAAGCTCCATAGAAATCAAAGAGTACAAGAATCAAGATGCAAGCGGCAAAGTTCAAGAACAACTTGGGAATGGGTATTCAGAACTCATGTACTTAGATTTTCATATGATTTAATTTAAGGCTCAACATAACTTAGAAAGACTCTAGGATTCATGCATTTCATTTATATTTATCTTTAAGGGACATTCATAGACTTATAAATGTTGTTAAAATCTTGGAAAAAGTTTTTATAAAAGAGTCAAGAAAGAAAGCAAAGCAGATTTTTAAGTTAGAAAGGAAAAATTGAGAAAAAGGGTACTTCGGTAGCCTAAACTCAACTTCAGTCGCCTGAAGATTTTCTTCGGTTGCCTAAAGATTAAGTTCAGTATCTTAAAGAATTAATGGGAAACACAGAACCTGGTTGAGGAACTTCGGTCGCCTGAACTGAGGACCTTAGGCGCCTAAACTTGCCACTTCAGGAGCTTGAACCCCACTTCAGTTGCCTGAAGTTGCGGGAAAGTTTAAAAATCAGATTTTTATTAGAAGGACTAGCGACCTTTTTTTTTATCCAATGGTTGAGATCAATTCTAAGGGTAAGACACTATATATATTGAATATCTAAACCCTAGAAAAAAGGTGAGACACACAAGAAAGAGAAGAACACACCTCGTTAAAAGAACATTGAAAAATTGCTCCTATTGTTATACGATTGCCTACACTTCAATATCTAATCTTTGAGCTTAGGCAAATCAACTCAGATTCTTAAAGGGAACTTGTTTACTCAACTGTACTTCAATCTAGTATTGAACTTTGATCTTTCAAGTTAATATTCTTAAAAAATTTTCATCTCATTTCGTGTTTTTGATTATCATTAGAAAAGTTTTGATCTTGAGTGTGCATATACGTATAAAAATTGATTTTTGAAAAGATCATTACTTGAGAAAGCTTGTTTAGCTTGGTTGATTGTTTTTTTATTCAAGAGTATATAAATATCCATATATATCGTTCACAGAGCTTATTATTGAAAAACCTATTTTGATTAAAAGGTTGATCTTGAAAGTGCCTATACATATACATAGTTATTATAAACAAGATCATTACTTGAGTTAAGTTGTGTGATTGATTAAAAGATTTGTTTCAAGTGAGTGTTTTCTAAAGGATCTATATTTTAGATATATTAACGCTCAATTAAATATCCTTGGTACTTATACCTATTTATTCTATTGAGGGATATTTTCTGAAAAACAATATACTAAGTTTGTGATTGAATCCTTTGAAGAAAAACTTTGTGTTTTCGATTGATTTAATATTCAAGACAAAGTTTTTGTTAACAAGTTCACATCAAATAAATTTTGTGCATTTTTTCAAAGTGAACTAAGTACCCTAGTATACTCCAAAACATTTTAAATATATCATCGCGTGGGAGTTTTTGATTAAATAGGGATTTGTGTGTTGAAGCATATCATACATTAAAACGATTGTATCATTTTCATACATTCATGAACTTCAAGTTATATCATATGTTAATGTACTAGGAAATTGAATTGTACTCACAAGCTTTTTGTAGAAGCATTGTTTTGAGTGTTATTTTTCAGATCTTATTGTATACATGGTTCGGTGTGTGAACCGGTGTGTGAGGAGAGAGCTGTATCTCTTGTAAGTAGTGGAGTAGGAGCGAGCTGTGCCTTTTGTAAGCAGCGGATTGTAAGGGAAGTTCCATCCAAATTTAAGGAGCAAGGATTTAGTGAATCGTTGAGTGGTTGCTCAAGGCGAGGACATAGGCCAAGACGGCTGAACCTCGTAAAACTGTGTTTGTCTTCTCTTTTCCCTTTGCTCTTTATTTTCAGCACTGCATTTAAATTGTGTCTATTGTATGCATAGGTTGGATAGTCTTACACTTAAGTAATTGAGTAACAAGAATTTATTGGTAAATTTATAAGAAGGGTTTAAGCGGAAAATAAGTGTCAAAGAATTTTTTTTAAATACCCAATTCAACCCCCCCCCTCTTGGGATTACACCTTATTCAACATTTGGTATCAGAGCGGGTTTACATAGGCTTGATAGTTAATTTGTAAAACGATCACATGGCACACATTGGTGTAACTCCGTTTGGTAAGGGACACTCATCCACTAGACCACCCATTTTCTGTGGTGTAAATTACACCTATTGGAAACGTAGGATGAGCATTTATCTACTGAACGTAGATTGGAAGGTTTGGAAAATAGTGACTTAGGGAAATCCCATGAAAGTAATTGATAAGATTAATGTACCTAAAACTGAAGATGAATATACTGAAGAGGATTGGAAGTCAGTTCAAATCAATGCCACTGCCATGAACTTACTTTTCTGTGTATTAGATGTCAATGATTTTAATAGGGTAATGACATGTAACCCAGCTAAAGAAATTTGGGAAAAATTAGAAGTTACATGTGAAGGCACTAAGGAAGTCAAGGATAGTAGGATAGACATGCTCACTAGTGAATATGAAGCATTTAAAATGACGGTTGATGAATCCATACAATCCATGTACACTAGATTTACACACATCATTAACTCTTTAAATGCTCTTGGAAAAACCTACGCTACTTATGAGTTGATCAGGAAAATACTTAGGGGATTACCTCTAGTGCGGGAAGCAAAAGCTACTGCAATAGCAGAAGGGAGAAATCTTAAGGAGATGTTGGTGAATGAACTCATTGGATCACTCATCACCTATGAGCTAGCAATAAACGAGAGGAAAAATGAGCAAAGCAAAGCTAAGAAGGTCACTGCACTTAAAGCATCATCAAACTATTCAAGTGAAGGAAGCGATTCCAAAACGAATGATGACATGGCCTTACTAACAAAGAAGTTCGGGATGTTCTTGAAGAAGAACAAAAAGTTCAATAGAAAATTCCAGAACTTTAAATCGGAAAGAGGAGAGCAAAGCATGAAGAGAAAGAAGGAGGATCCACCAACATGCTACAACTGCCGAGAAGTTGGACACATCAAGCCTGAGTGCCCCAAACTCAAAAAAGTTTCAAAGAAAAAGAAGAAGGTGCTGAAAGTCAGCTGGGATACACACAGTACTAGCGGTTCAGAATCTGAATCCAGTGACAATGAGGTTGCCAATCTGTGTCTAATGGCACATGATGACCTTGAGGTACAATCATCTTTTTCATCATCTTCATATTATTCTAGTGAATTTGAAAATAAAAATGATATGATTTCATATGATGAACTGAAACAAGACTACCCATACACTATTAAAATGCTTGAGAAAAAAAACAAAGAAAATTTTTGAGTTGAGAAGCAAAGTTAAAGAACTTTCAAATCTAGTTGAACACCAAAATGAATCCCATGCATCTTTCATTAAAGATAAAGTTTTGAAAATTGAAGAGTTAGAAAAGGATTTGAATTTGAAAATTGAGGAGTTAGAAAAGGATTTGAAAGATAAATTTGAAATTATTTGTAAATTTACTGAAGGGCAAAATAATTTTGAAAAACTCCTAGGATCTCAAAGAAATTCCCTAGAAAAGGAAGGGCTCGGTTTAATAGTAAGGAAAATATAAAGAAAAGACATCTTTACATGGGGTATTTTACAAAAGAATCAAAGTCATATGTTCTAACTAAGAATCATTATAGAAATACTACATGCTTTAAATGTAGAAGGTTGGGTCACATACAATTCGACTGCCCTTTCAAAAATAAAGATGTAAAAATAAAGAAAGTATGGAAAGTCAAAGGTCAATCTAGCACTAACCCTCCTCGACCCAAGACAATCTGGGTGCCAAAACTAGTTGTTTAATTGTGTCTTACAGATTTGCTTAAGATCAGCATCCTCAAAAGACGGATGGTATATGGATAGCGGATGCTCACGCCACATAACCAGGGATAAAGCAAAATTCACATCCATCATACTCAAGGATGAAGGGTTTGTTACCTTTGGAGATAATGCTAAGGTAAGGATCACTGGTGTCGGTAAAGTCGACAATGATTCCTCACTCATTATTGATGATGTTTTATTAGTTGAAGGTTTAAAGCACAATTTATTAAGCATAAGTCAACTATGTGATAAAGGCTACAAAGTATCATTTGAACATGACAAGTGCATAGTTGAACACAAAACTGATAATAAGATAATGTTCATTGCTAAGCGTCATGAAAACGTATATACCACAAGCTTTGATAACTTAACTTCATAGAGTGTAACATGCTTATCTTCTACGAATGAAATAAGCTGGATTTGGCATAGGAGACTAGGACACGCAAACATGGATTTAATCTCAAAACTAGTTAAGAAAGAATTAGTTAAGGGACCGCCTAAGACTAAATTTGTGAAAGATAAAATATGTGATGCATGCCAACTAGGAAAACAAGCAAGAACAATCTTTAAGAAGAATAAAGAGATCTCCACTATTAGGCCACTCGAAATGCTACACTTGGACTTATTTGAACCAAAACCAATTCAGAGTTTAGGAGGAAAATCATAAGCTTTTGTCATAGTTGATGACTTTTCAAGGTACACATATTCTTAGGTCATAAAGATGAAGCATGTGAAAAATTTATAAACTTATGCAAGAAAGTACAAAATGAAAAGAGATACACAATTACTAAAATTCGAAGTGGTAGGGGTAGAGAATTTAAAAATCAAGGCATGGAAGACTATTGTAATTCATTAGCAATTGCCCATAATTTTTCAGCTTCTAGAACACCACAATAGAATGGCGTAGTTGAAAGGAAGAATAGATGTATACAAGAAATGGCCAAAACTATGCTTAACGAACATAAATTACCTAAATACTTCTGGGCCGAGGCAGTGAATACCGCCTGCTATGTGCTAAATAGAGTTCTAATTAGACCATCACTTAATAAGACTCCTTACGAAATATGGAATGGTCATAGACCAAACATATCATATTTTCATGCCTTTGGCTCTAAGTGTTTTGTGCTTAGAGACAATGAGCATCTAGGAAAGTTTGATGTGAAATCAGATGAAGGTATCTTCCTAGGGTATGCTTTAGATAATAAAGCCTATAGAGTGTATAACAAATGAACATTGACGGTCTTAGAATCTATTCATGTAGTGTTTGATGAGTCAAATCCTTTCTCCAAAAGAACTGATGAAGATGAAATTGAATTAAACAAGGAACTAGAAGAACTATCAATTGAGAATGATTCAGAAAAGAAAAATGAACTTAAAGAACCATCAATTGAAATTGATCAAACTTCAAATGAGGTTAAGGAACCACCTAGAGAATGGAAATACATAAAGAATCATCCCATAGATCAAATAATAGGTGAACCATTACGTGGAGTAGCCACTCGCTCCTCTCTTAGGAACATGGTTAGTCATTTTGCATTTCTATCTTAAGAAGAACCTATGAATGTGAGTGAAGTTATAGAGGATGAATCTTGGGTGCTGTCCATGCAAGAAAAATTAAATTAATTTAAAAGAAACAAAGTATGGACTTTAGTTCCCAGACCTGAGGATAAGTCAATCATAGGGACCAAATGGATATATAAGAATAAGAAAGATGAACATGGAGTAGTTGTGAGAAATAAGGCTAGATTAGTAGCTCAGGGATATAATCAAGAAGAAGGTATAGATTTTGAAGAAACATTTTCCCCTGTAGCTAGGATGGAAGCCATACGAATGCTATTAGCATATGCAACTTTTAAGGATTTCAAGTTATATCAAATGGATGTCAAAAGATCATTTTTAAATTGCTACATAAATGAAGAAGTGTATGTAGAACAACCCCCAGGTTTTGAAAATCATAAGAATCCAGATCACATGTATAGACTGACGAAAGCCTTGTACGATTTAAAACAAGCTTCTAGAGCTTGGTATGAAAGGCTAAGCGGTTTTCTATTAGAAAATGGATTTATAAGAGGAAAGATAGATACAACCCTATTTATAAAGTCTAGAAAAATGATATTCTCCTAGTGCAAGTATATGTAGATGACATCATATTTGGCGCTACTGATAAAGAATTGTGTAATGAATTTGTCAATACCATGCAAAATGAATTTGGGATAAGCATAATGGGTGAACTAAACTTCTTCCTAGGACTTCAGATCAAAAAAGAAAATCATGGAATATTCATAAATCAATCAAAGTATGTTAGAGACTTACTTAAAAAGTTTAATATGGAAGATGGAAAGATACTCGGTACACCTATAAGCACTTCATTGAAATTAGACAAAGATGAACTAGGTATACCTGTCGACATCAAGCTATATCGTGGAATGATAGGTAGCTTGTTATACATGACTGCCAGTAGACCAGATATAATGTTTAGCATATGTTTGTACACAAGATTTTAGTCTGCTCCAAATGAGTCTCATTTGCTAGTTGTTAAACAGATACTTAGATATTTGATAGGAACCGTGGACATTGGGTTATGGTATCCTAAGTACACATCATTTGAAATTCTTAGTTATTCAGATGCTGATTTTGCGGGTAGCAAAGTGGATAGGAAGAGCACTAGTGGTACTTGTCATTTCTTAGGACACTCCTTGGTCTCTTGGTTTTCGAAAAAACAAAATTCAATTGCTCTTTCCACAGCTGAGGCTAAATACATAGTCGTAGGTAGTTGTTGTGCTCAAACGCTTTACATGAAGCAACAACTGAAGGATTTTGGATTAAATTATGAAACAATCCCTATGAGATGCGATAATACGAGTGCAATAAATATCTTAAAGAATTCCATATTACATTTGTAGACACCCTATTTTTGCCCTAACCGAATAAAACAAAGGGGTCCCTTCTCATTATATTATTATTATTATTATTTTATTTTTATTATTATTATTTTATTATTTTACTATTATTTTTTATAATTATTTGTATTATTTATTATTATTCATTACTAGTATTATAATTAGTGTTACTTTCCTATTATTATTTTGGGTATATTTTTATTATTATTATTATTATTATTATTATTATTATTATTGTTGTTGTTGTTGTTGTTGTTGTTATTTATTTATTATTATTATTATTATTATTATTATTATTATTATTATTATTATTGTTTTCCTATATTATTATTTATACTTTATTATTACTATTATTTTGCTATTATCATTATTATTATTACTATTATTATTTTTATTACTTTTATTATTATTATTATTATTATTATTATTATTATTATTGTTAGTAACATTATTATTATTATGATTACTATTACCAATATTTTTAGTAATACTATTATTATTATTATCTTACTATTATTATTGTTATTATTATAATTACTATTATCATTATAAAAAGAAAAAAAAAACAAAAAAGGAATGTTGTTATATAGGCTTGATTGGGTAGAGGCCAAGCAGGCAAGGGGGGCGCAGCCGAGCAAAAGCCAAAAAAAAAAGGGCTTGATTTCTCGTTCTTCATCCACCCAACCGCTGCTGCGCACCGGTCCTTCCCCTGCCTCCAGTCTCTCCCTCTGATTTTTCTCTCCATATTTCCCTGCCTCCATCTTCAACATCACAGCCCCGGACGCCCCTCTTCAACAGATCGCCGTCGTCGCTATCCCTCTCTCCAAACGGCACCACCCTCCGCGCACGGGCCGCAGCACCAGCTCTCCCCACTTCACGCCGCCAGCAGCAGCGGCCACCAGTAACAGCCCCAGACGCCCCTTTGCAATAGGTCGCCGGCCACCATCGCCTTCTCCATCGTCCATTCTTTGCCCAGCCACAGACGCCGTCGCCGCCCATTAACTCCGGCGGTTCCCCCCCCCCCCCCACCTGGTGAGTTCCCTGAGCTCACATGCACACACGACCCGCGAGAAGCCTCCTGGCGAGCATCTCTGCGTGCTGTCTATATACACACGCACACACAAATATATATATATACTGGTGTTGTTTTGATTTCAATATATAAGGTTTAGGTTTTTATTTTATTTTATTTTCGCATCTGTATGTTATGCTGTTTGTTATTATTTTGTTAAGTTTTTATTTATCTATTCATTTATTTTATTTTATTTTATTTTACTTGTTATTAGTATACTTGCTGGATAATTAGAGAGGAGTTTTAATGTGTTTTATGTAATATTCATGTTTAAGCTATTACTATTGTCATAGGATTTGTAATATAATAATATTATCTTTAGTGCTTAACATCCATGTTTAAATTTTTACAATGGTAAATATTAACTAATTTATTTTTTCTTGTGGCAGGATTTTTTTCCTCATAATATTCCTTCATGTTTAAATTTTTTATTTTATTTTATTTTATTGTTTTTTTTATGCATATATTATTATATTTATCGTTGTAATTAGTGTTCATGTTCATGTCTTTTCATGTTTAGGGCTTAATTATTTTCATATGGCTTGTATACTAATTTTAGAATTGATTTGTCTCATTATTGTATAGCTTGCACATTAATTGTAGGATTGGGTTGTTTCCCAATTTCATTAGTGGTTTTGCATTTGGTTTTAGGGTTGATTTGTCTCCTTAATTGCATTAGTTGCTCCCATACTAATTATTGAATTTGGTATATTAATTTTAGGATTGATTCATTTCCATATATAATATTGTATATTTACATATTAATTTTAGGACTTTATGTGTCTCCATGTATATATATTTTAGGGTTTTGATCAGTTTACATTGTTTTAGGTATTTTTCGGGTTTCCTTTATTACATGTAGTTATTATGGTATTATAGCTATGTATTGTGATATTTTTTTTGTTTTATCTTAAAATATTTAGTACTAATTATTTTTGGTATGTTAATATATTTAGTATTAATTATTTTTAATATCTTAATACATTTAATATTAATTACTTTTGGTATCTTAATGTGTTTAGTATTAATTATTTTCAGCATCTTATTATATTTAGTATTAATTATTTTTTTAGTATCTTAATACATTTGTGTTAATTATTTTTGGTATCTTAATATATTTAGTATTAATTACTTTTAGTATCTCGATATATTTAGTATTAATTATTTTTTTTATAGTATCTTTAGTGTCTTAATATATATAGTATCATGGTATTTCATTACTTACTTTGATATTTGTAATATTTTAGCATATATGAATCCCTATTATTATTACATGTATTGTGGTAATTTAATTTCTTAGTTTATTATCTTATTAATATATATTAAAACCTCCCATACTAGTATTTTCCTATAAAAATTTTATATACAATTTCAAAATTTGGGAGTGTATTTTCTTAAGTATTTTTCTTAATTATTATCACTATGATTTTATTGCAGGGGTATGAGCCTTCGAGCATCACGTACCTTAAGCTTTGAGGGAATATATATGTATATATTATATTTATTTATTTATTTATTTTTCATGTGTATTTATAAATTCATTAAAAAGAGTAATTTAAAGACTTATTAGATTAACTTAGGGATAATTTCAAATTAATTAGGTACCGTTCGTAAGAACGGGCACGTAGGGGATGCTTGTACCTTCCCCTCGTGTAACCGAACTCCCGAGCCTAACCCTGGTAACGTAGACCCATTCTACCCCTAACGGGGTAGTAATCATGTGTTATAAACACACTAAAAGGTTAGTGGCAACTCCGACATTCCCTATTTTTCCTTGAAAATTTAAAATTGATTTTAGTTTCATCGCCCGGGGCACTCGCGCTCCTGAGACGTCGCGACAACATTCACGAACTAAGCACATAGAAATACGACATCACTTTTTTCGTGACTATGTGCAAAAAGGGGATGTAACACTAGAGTTTGTATGCGCAGATGAACAATGGGCAGATATATTCTCGAAACCACTTGTCGAGGATAAGTTTATCCAAATTAGACATGAATTAGGTCTCATGCATAGTCAAGAGGTCGCTTAGAATCATGTTAGATGATATAATTTTGGGGGAGCAACATCATTTACAGCAACATCATTTACGATATAATCACTTGGTAGTGCATTAATCAACAATTGGACACATTCAAAACCTTAAGATCTCTAAGGGGAGAAGAACATAAAGGTTCGTCTACTCATGTTTTTATTTGTTTACACCTTTTTGTTGATGTCAAAAGGGGGAGAAAATTTGGAAGTAAAAATAATACAATGGAACCAAAGGAAAAAACAATTGGTTGATGTCATGGTTGAAACATTATGAGCATATTCATTATGAGCATATTTCAAAATTTATTTGGATTTAGGTTAAACACTTTGTGTATGAACATGAGCATATTGTCATTCATTGATTATTTGAGGCATTAATTGAGGGGGAGCCTTGTTAAGTGTAACTTATTATATATTTTTGCTAATGCATTTGTCATCATCAAAAAGGGGGAGATTGTTGACTCTATGAGTCCAATCCGGTTTTGATAATGACAAATCACTTGGTATTTGATCTGTGCATTAAGTTTGTAAACATGAACTATATTAAGTATGAACAGAAGGACAACAAGTCATGGAAGTCACAAAGTAAAGCCAACAAATCTTGGCAAGCTCCATGGAAATCAAAGAGTACAAGAGTCAAGATGCAAGCGGCAAAGTTCAAGAACCACTTGGGAATAGGTATTTAAAACTCATGTACTTACATTTTCATATGATTTAATTTGAGGCTTAACATAACTTAGAAAGACTCTAGGATTCATGCAATTCATTTATATATATCTTTAGGGGACATTAATAGACTCAGAAATGTTGTTAAAATCTTGTAAAAAGTTTTTATAAAAGATCCAAGAAAGAAAGCAAAACGGATTTTTAAGTTAGAAAGGAAAAATTGAGAAAAGGGTACTTCAGTAGCCTGAACTCAACTTCAGTCGCTTGAAGATTTTCTTCGGTTGCCTGAAGATTAAGTTCACTAGCCTGAAGAATTAATGGGAAACACAGAACCTGGCTGAGGCAGTTCGGTCGCCTGAACTGAGGACCTCAGGCACCTGAACTTGCCACTTCAGGAGCCTGAAACCCACTTCGGTTGCCTGAAGTGGCGAGAAAGTTTAAAAATCAAATTTTTATTAAAAGGACTCGCGACATTTTTTTTTATCCGAAGGTTGAGATCAATTCTAAGGGTAACACACTATATATATTGAATATCTAAACCCTAGAAAAAAGGTGAGACACACAAAAAAGAGAAGAACACACCTTAATGAAAGAACATTGAAAAATTGCTCCTATTGCTATACGATTGCCTACACTTCAATCTCTAATCTTCGAGCTTGGGCAAATCAACTCAAATTATCAAAGGGAACTTGTTTACTCAACTGTACTTCAATCTAGTATTGAGGTTTAATCTTTCAAGTTATTATTCTTAAGAACTTTTCATCTCATTACGTGTTCTTGATTATCATTAGAAAAATTTTGATCTTGAGTGTGCATATACGTATAAAAATTGATTTTTGAAAAGATCATTACTTGAGAAAGCTTGTTTAGCTTGGTTGATTGTTTTTTAATTCAAGAGTATATAGATATCCATATATATCATTCATAGAGCTTATTATTGAAAAACATATTTTGATTAAATGGTTGATCTTGAAAGTGCCTATACATATACATAGTTATTATAAACAAGATCATTACTTGATTTAAGTTGTGTGATTGATTGAAAGGTTTGTTTCAAGTGAGTGTTTTCTAAAGGATCTATATTTTAGATATATTAACGCTCGATTAAATATCCTTGGTACTTGTACCTATATATTCTATTGAGGGATATTATCTGAAAAACAATATACTCAGTTTGTGATTGAATCCTTGGAAGAAAATCTTTGTGTTTTCGATTGATTTAATATTCAAGACAAAGTTTTTGTTAACAAGTTCACATCAAATAAATTTTGTGCAGTTTTGCAAAGTGAACTAAGAACCCTAGTATACTCCAAAACATTTTAAATATATCATCACGTGGGAGTTTTTGATTAAATAGGGATTTGTGTGTTGAAGCATATCATACATTAAAACAATTGTATCGTTTTCATACATTCATGAGCTTCAAGTTATATCATATGTTAATGTATTAGGAAATTGAATTGTACTCACAAGCTTTTGTTAGAAGCATTGTTTTGAGTGTTATTTTTCAGATCTTATTGTATACACGGTTCGGTGTGTGAACCGATGTGTGAGCAGAGAGTTGTATCTCTTGTAAACAGTGCAGTAGGAGGGAGTTGCGCCTCTTGTAAGTAGCGGATTGTAAGGGAAGCTCCGTCCCAATTTAAGGAGCAAGGATTTAGTGAATCCTTGGGTGGTTGATCAAGATAAGGACGTAGGCCAAGACGGCTGAACCTCGTAAAACTGTGTTTGTCTTCTCTCTTCCTTTTACTCTTTATATTCACTACTGCATTTAAATTGTATATATTGCATGCATAGGTTGGATAGTCTTACACTTAAGTAATTGAGTAACAAGAATTTATTGGTAAATATATAAGAAGGGTTTAAGCGGAAAATAAGTGTCAAAGAATTCGTTTTAAATACCCAATTCACCCCCCTTCTTGGGATTACACCTGATTCAACAAAAGTAAATGTGGTGGGTGATGCATGAGTCGTAAATCAGAGGGTACAACGTAGTTAGTAGCAATAATTCAGCACCCAATTCAGATGGACTTAGAAAGGCTCGGCCTGGAGTTAGTGGGGAATGGTCACCAGGCATTTATTACTAGCTTGGTTGTGTAGCCTACGCTATATGAAAATATAAAAACTGCCCAGAAAGAAGACCCAAAATTAGCAGAGGTGATAGTTAGAGTACAGGATGGTCAGGGAGAGGAGTTTAGCATTTCTATTTATGGGGCTATGAGGTTTTGCACCAGGTTGTGTGTGCCTGCAGATGATGATATTAGAAGAACGTTTCTAAATGAGGTTCACAGATCTCTATACATGGTTCATCCTGACAGTACTAAAATGTATAGGGATCTATGAAAGTATTTCTAGTGGAGTGGCATGGAGAGAGATATTGTCGAATTTGTGCAGCAGTACTTGACTTTCCAACAGGTTAAGGCCGAGCACAAAGGCCGACAGGGCAGTTACAGCCACTTTTCATATAAGAATGGAAGTGAGACCACATCTCTATGGATTTTGTGGCAGGTCTACTACTGGCACCACATGGTCAAAATGTCATTTGGGTAGTTGTTGATCGGCTGATGAAAAAAGCCCACTTTTTACTTATTAACGTTAGCTGACCTATGAACCGTTTGGAAGAGATCTACATTCAATAGATTGTTCGACCCCATTGAGTTCTAGTATCTATTTTCTCATATTGTGACCCACGCTTTACATCATAATTTTAGAAGAGCTTGCAGGAGACTTTGGGGTCTTAGTTAGCATTTAGTACTATTTTTCATCCTCAGACAGATGGTCAAACAAAAAGGATAACCCAGCTACTTGAGGATATGCTGTAAGCGTGTGTATTGGATTTCGGAGGTAGCTGACCTAGTATTTGCCGCTAGTTGAATTTGCCTATAATAACAGCTATTAGGCCAGCATCAGCATGACACCTTATGTGGCGCTTTATGGTAGGAGGCATCGTTCTCCTCTTTACTAGGATGAGATAGGTGAGAGGCTAGTTTTGGGCCAAAAATAGAGCAACAGTCGTGTAATAAAGTCTGACTTATATGAGACAGAATCTGTGCAACTCAGAGTCGGCAAAAAAACTACACAGATACTCGCCGTAGGGAACTAGAATTTAAAGTGGGTGACCATGTGTTTTTAAAAATTGCACCATTGAAAGGAGTCATGAGATTTGGGAAGAAAGGTAAATTGAGCCCTAGGTTTATTGGCCCGTTTGAGATAGTTACGAAGATTGGGTCAGTTACCTATCGGCTAGCTTTACCACCAGCTCTGTTCATAATACATGATTTAATGTTTCTACGTTAAGGAAATACGTCTCAGATCATTCCCATGTCATCAGTTATGCAGAATTAGAACTTAGTGATCCTTTAGCTTGTGAGGAAACTCCAGTACAGATCTTAGGTAGGAAGGAATAGGAATTGCACAGTAAGAATATACCATTAGTAAAAGTCTTGTGGAGGAATCATGCGGTGGAAGAAGCTTCTTGGAAGCTTGAAGAGGAATTGGATGGAAATACCCACACCTCTTTAGTGGGTTACAATAGTGATTTGTAAAGTTCAAGTAATGACCGTTTTATTTTATTTAGTGAATAATGACGAATGTGTAATTGTAATTTAGAATATAGGATAGGTAGTGTTTTGGTTTTGGGAGAATTTTCTTTTATGAGTATATTTGTAATCACCTATAACTACTTATGTAACTACTATATTCCTCTGCCATAAGTGAGGATTAATAATAAAATAAGTAGCCCATTTTCTTTTAAAGATGGTGTTAATATAGATAGTAAATTTTGAGGAAGAAATTTTTATAACGAGGGGAGAATGTAAAGACCCATAAAATTATGGTAATTAAATAATCAAAGAAAAGGGAGGAACATAAAATTTTAAAAGGGGACTCACAAGGTCTCGTTGACGAATGCAAGGTTCTCGTTGACAAGTATCCTTCTTGTGATCGTCGACGTGGACACATGTCTCGTCGATAAGAATTTACCGAAAAGGGGTTTAGTAGAGCCTGAAGTTCGTTGATGAGGGATTCAAGTTCAGCGATGAACTCCCTTTTTGGCTTCGTCAATGAAGTGATGTGTCTCATCAACGAAGGCATGTGTATAAGTATGCCAAATTTGGATTTTCAGCGCAGAAAATTTCATATAGCCCTCTCTCTCTCTCTCTCTCTCTAACTTCATCCTCTCTACCTCCTCTCTAGCTTTATGGCTTGGTTCTTCACCGGTTTAATGATCAAAAGCTACCATGTTACTCCTAGGAAGATTCTCTTCAAATCTGCTAGAGTAATTTGTTGGTTGGGCCAACTTGGGCACCATCCCAATTTCAGGGTAAGTAGATTATTTAGGTATTTTCAGAATTAGTAGGTTTATTCGAGTTGAGATTTTGTATTCTATGAGAGTATACCGGTGTTTTGTGGAATAAAAACTAGGGTATTATATTTTTAGGAGTAGGGTGTTTTGGGACCCTGCGGGCAAGGGTGAGAACCCTAGTGGGTGATATTTTAGGAACCCAAGTAAAATTATGCATGGTATATAGTGTAGAAATTGCACATATGTGGATTTGGGGAAATATGTATGTGATAATTATTTAGGTAAATTTAGTTATTTTATTGGGAAATTATATGTGTATTATCCTATGATCACTACAAAAAAACAGGTTTTTAATGACGAAAGTATTAGTGACGGTTTTAAAATCGTCACTAATAGTGTAAGTATTAGTCACGGTTTAGAACCGTCACTAATACTTTTCGTCACCAAAAACTGCGCAGCAAATAATTTTTGCGCAAAAATTTTTCCATGAAAATATTAGCGACGATTTTATGGTATTAGTGATGGATTAAATTCGTCACTAAAAGTCACTTATTAGTGACGATTAACAAACCGTCACTACTAATAATTATGAATATATTAAAAAAATTAGTTAATGGTATTAGTGACGAATTGGAATATCCATCACTAATAATGGCGTATTAGTGACGGTTTTGAAACCGTCACTACTTGTGTTTTTATTTTAAAAAATATTTAAAAAAAATTAAGTAAAGGGTATTAGTGATGGATTGAGAGATCCGTCACTAATAATAGCATATTAGTGACAGTTTTGAAACCGTCACTACAAGTTTTTTATTTAAAAAATATAAAATAAATTTGGTTAACGGTGTTATTATTGGTTTGGGACAACCGGCACTACTAATAGGGCATTAGTGACGGATTTGACAACCGTCACTACTAAAAAAATTTAAGTTCAGACTATTTATGATGAATTTGTAGATTCGTCACTATTGGCCATTATTAGTCACGGTTGACAATCGTCACTAATACTACTTGGTTTAAAAAAATTAAAAATATTAGGTTCAGAGTATTAGTGACAAATTTATGATTTCGTCACTATTTTTCCCTTATTAGTGATGGATTTGAAAACCGTCACTAATAATTCTTTTTTAAAAAATAAATTAAAAAAAAATTAATACAGAGTATTAGTGACGATGTTGTACATTCGTCATAAATAAGAGACTAATAGTGACGAATTTTTTGATTCGTCACTAATACTTCCTTTTTAAAAAAAATATAAATAAATTTAAGTTCAGAATATTAGTGATGAATTTATAAATTCATCACCATTGGTGTCTTATTAGTGACGAATTTCTATATTAGTGACGAATTTGGACCATCACTAATGCTGTGTTATTTATAAAAAAAATAAATGGAGAGTAGTAGTGACGGTTTTGAAACTGTCATTAATGTCGAGAATATTAGTGACGAATTTATAAATTCGTCACCATTGGTGTCTTATTAGTGACGAATTTCTATATTAGTGACGAATTTGGACCGTCACTAATGCTTTGTTATTTATAAAAAAAAAATAAACGGAGAGTAGTAGTGATGATTTTGAAACCGTCACTAATGCCCAAAAACAGAGATCCTAGTCGATCTCTCATTGCTCTCCGCCGCAAGCCACCACCCCAACTCCTCCTCTTCCCCTCCTGCTCCGGCGATCGTCTCTCCCAGTCTCCCCCTGCTCTCAATTGGCTGCAAGTCCGCTCTACCTCCTCCTCTTCCCCTCTCATCCTGCTCCAGCGATCCTCTATATCTCTCCCAGTGTTCCCCTAGCCTCGGCCGCAAGCCAACCTTCCTGCTCCGGTGATCCTCTCTCTCAGTCTCCCCCTGCTCTCGCCCGCAAGCCCAGGTTCTTCTTTCCCTTTATCTTTTTACTTTCAAGCATATATTTACATATTGTAAGAACGAGCATGTTATGGGCTGATTGAATGGAAGTACAAGAATTCATCGTATGACATCCTATAACCTCGTTCATCTTGTTTCTTGTCTCTCAGTCTCTCAAACTGATTTTTTAAGCTGTGTGAGCTGATACTGTGCATCAAAAACCGATTTTGAAGCTTTAAATCAGGATTTTGAAGGAACGAGGGTCTTCAAGTCAGGATTTGTTTGCAGGGTTAAAATGTGGCCTACCCTTGCTTTTTTGCTTTGATTCTTCATGGTTTAGGTTATATATCTGATCATTCTAACTTAGAGATATTGTCTCTTGATATATTACCTCTACTTGTCTTTAAATGTTTTCTAATTTTTCTAGTTGTAAATTAGTAAAGTATTTATTTTATATAAATATAATTGTTACTTAGTTACAAATTTACAATTTAAAGGTAGACTATAGACTACAGAGTTTAGATTTAGAATGTAGATTACAAATTTATGTACATTTGATTTGTAGTGATTCATTATAATCTCCTAAATCCAAATTTATAGTGGAACTTTCAAAATTAGTTTTTTTTTTTTTTTTATGTTTTCTTCAATTTATTTATATCAAAAATAATATTTTTTTTTTTTTATCCATTTTATAAACTGACTAGTTACTATACTGTTTACATTGGCTAAATCTGATCCAATATATAGCTTTTTGCGCCAACAACGACTTGAAAGCCAGGTTACTTTTAGTAGTTGCAATATATGTTGCATGGAGATTGGACAAAAAGATCTAAATTTCATTTAAAACATTAATTTGAAGGTTCTGGGGTCCAAACATTTGAATATGTGTGTTCTCCACAAGTTTGAATTCCACCCCATGATGTTACTTCCTCATTCAGTCCTTTGCAAGCTTGGTTTCTAAGGTTTGAAAATGTGCTTTTAATGATAATTGAATTGTGTTGATATGATTTGGGCACCTTTTATCTGTTGGCTTTTTGCACCAACAACAACTTGAAAGCCAGGTTACTTTCAGTATGTAGTTGCAATATATGTTGCATGGAGATTGGACAAAAAGATCTAAACTTCATTTAAAACATTTATTTTGAAGGTTCTGGGGTCCAAACATTTGAATATGTTTGTGCTCTACAAGTTTGAATTCCACCCCATGATGTTACTTCCTCGTCTAGTCCTTTGCAAGCTTGGTTTCTAAGGTTTGCAAATGTGCTTTTAATGATAATTGAATTATTTTAATACGATTTGGGCACCTTTTATCTGTTGGCTTTTTGCACCAAACCGTCTGTTTTTGTCAACCCGGGAAAGATTTTTATCTTGATTTATGTTTGATAACGATTCAGAGATGGAATAATTGTCTAACACATCCAACTTATTTCCAAACTTTTCCCTTGTAAAAACTGTTTCTTTTTTAGGAAGTCTGTAGGGTTCATTTGAGAGAGTACTAATTCCACTGAATGCCCCCTATTTTTTGTGAAAACTTAATAGGATCATCTCCTCAACTCCTATTGCATGGAACTGATATTTCTATGATTTTTCTCTCCCTCACTTGACAATAATGTAATTTTCCAGTATCTATCACTCCCATTTTTTTGAAGCATTATTCCTCAATTTGTTATGTTTGCCACTGCTTTCCTTCAATATTCACAAATTAGAACCCAAAAGCATATTTGAACAACTGTTGTTGCAGCTATCATCCAAAGTAAATTTTGCATTTCCGTGTTTTCCTGTTGAGGAGAAATTTCTTTTGTATTTTAATTATTTTGGTGGAAACTTAGTCTAAGAACCTACGCATTTGTATTTGACCACCATATGCATTGTAGTGTGACTATAATTCCAATAGCAACAGAACCACAGTTTCCTCTTTTAGGGTGCATTTTTTGTTTGTTTGTTTTATTGTTATTATTATTATTATGATTAATGTTTATGACTTTAAAATATGATCACTTTGAGCACTGTATAGTTCACCCTTGGTTCCAAAATGTGGGAATATATTTTTGCAGTGGAAGAAGAAATATATATAGTCTAGATGAACTTTGATATTTGTTGCCAACATATTTATGCTGGCTATTTTTGTAGGAAGTAGGAACATGGATGGAACCAAACCATTTCCAAACGAGGCCATAATGTTTCTTTCTTTTTTATCTTCTCTCTTTTACTCTTCTTTGTTTACTAGCTTCCTTGACCACTAGTTTAAATGAATAATGGTACCTATATGGCTAGTGTTTAGTGATAAGAGTTGTCCTCATTATCGCAAATATCATGAGCTTTAAGTTTTACTCTTGTTCCATTTATCCACTAAGAAAAAGCCCATTGTCAAACCTCATCCCATGCTCTTGCATTTTTACCAAACATGTTTGGCCTTTAACAAATGGGTAAGGTACAAATCAAAGCAAAAGTTTTTACTGGTCTTGTCAGCTCGATCGGTTGAATCGGAATCCGGTCTAGTTCATCATCTAAAATCAAACTTAATCAAACTAGTCCAAATCTACTTAAGCTAATAAATAATCAAATCAGTTTGATTGGTTTAATAGTCCTTAATCTCATAGTCGGATGTATTGGAAGAGAAGAATTATTGTTGTTGTCGTAGTTTGATTGGTTTGTATACAATTTTTGTTTAAAAAATATTTTAACGACTAGTGTGGTCCTCCCATCAGACCACACTATTTTACATCTATATATATATATATATGATGGAGTTGATAGATAATACAATTTGAAACGGAAAATGGAACAATCTGCACCACACTATTAATTTGTGCTCCTTTTCATTGTCAAATGCTCTCCCAAGGCTTTAATAGGTTACTAAAAGGTTAACCTGTGGGCAAATTATTTTATATGAGCATTTTTCAAATTTGTACGCCACCAAAACAAAATCTTTTCTTTTTCTTTTTGAACTTTTATATACAAATATTGAAAAACTTGAAAAGAAAATGACATTTTGCAATCATTTGAACAATTAAAAATGAAAAACATTTTCCACAATTGAACAGACAGTTAATTCTAACCATTAAAATTCTAACGATAAATTGGTATAATTATTCACCTAAGCTTTGACAATGCTCTCTCATTTTTCTATCATCTAAAATAGCTCGCAAATTAAGTCTATCAAATTAAGTCTATTTTACCTAAATAGTCTTTGCATTTCTATTTCCATTATTTGTTCCATTCCCCGTTTCGTTTTCCTTCTCTGCGCTTATAGTATTGATGATAGGTCATTAAAATTTTTGGGATTAAATTCATCAATATAGTATTAAAAACATATTTATCTATATACTAAATGATCATATGAGGATTATTATGATTATCAAGAAGGAAAAAAAAATCAATCCTAATGTGTTTTTGGTAACAATATGTAGGCCATGTTAGAATCAAATCAAGTAATCTCAAATTCACAAGTTGATGTTCATAAGCTTGTTTTACAATTTGAGTATGCTTATCACACCTACTTGGTACTAATACAATATATTTTCATAGCATACGCATTACAAAGGTGTATTCTAGTTTAGATACTTTCATAGGGCAAGTAGTATTTTGATAAATACTATTGACAAGGCAATATGATACTTCTCAATACTTAATTTTTAAAGTATTCTTAGCCATTAGATTGTGAATTAAGCATTGAAAATCTAGAAAGACTTGAGTATGTCCTATCTGTCTTATAGGGTTACTTATTAGAGAGTACAATAAGCACAATCACATTAAGGATATATAAATTTAGTTACATTGCCTGCCAATTAGATATTCTCTTTAATAGTTATACGAGCAATCATTAAACTGTAGTATTCATTTTTTTTTTTGGGTATTTAAGCTACTCACACATTTCGATTATATGATCAATGTGTTATTTGAGATTGCCCTTCCAATGAAATTGTAGTATTTTGCTTCAAGGTGATGGAATAATGCTATTTTATTGTGTTTGTTCTATTGCTTGTGAAATTCTGCTATTCCTTTATTTATATTTATATTTCTTGTGCAATTCTACTAGTTTTTAGTATTTTGGCATTTCATTTTGGTGTGATATTCTTTTTTTGATTTAGTAAAAATGAAAGCTATTCTCCATTCTAACTATTTTATATCGAAAATCCTTAAAAAAGGAAACAAGTTTACACCACTTTGAAAAAATGTCATTTTAAGACATCCATTGCATTAGATAAAATTGATCGCCCTTACGCATATTATTAAAAAACAAATCCGTACATGCAATGCATAGATAAGTCTTATATTCTTCAAAACCAAAGCCTGAAATCGTAGCCCCTAGCATGTTTTTTTTTTTTTCAACTTCATGTATTCTTTGAAGCTTAGACCCGTCCAAGAACGGTTACTATACATTCATTCCTAATCGTACATGTGAGACAAATCAATTGTTATATTTCAATTGATTATTAGTCATACTATGTTGACTAATAATCACTTGAATAGGTTAATTATTTGTTTCATTTACGATTAGTAATGCTTGTATTGCAACCATTCTTGGATTGTCCAATGTGGACAATTCAGAAAGTTGTATTTACATTAATGTCATCGTTCACACTTTGTCAATTGTCATTATATATTTCGAGCGCGTCTCTACTTGTGTTCTCTAGGTGCATAGTGGGGTGTCGTGACAATTTGTTAGTGGTGGAAAACTAGTAAAATTTTCACTTGCCCCTTCTTATGTACTTGGAGAGCCATGGGGAGATGTTGCTGAAATTTATAATGACTACAACGAAGGAATTTGAGCGATTGATCGCAATGTAAATGCAACATTTTTGAATGGGATAAGATTCGTACTCTTTAGAGTATGATGGTTGATTATAAAATTCACGATGCATGCATGATAAACATTATGAGAATATAATGAACACCATTTACTTGAATATATTATAGGGTAATTAATGAACATGGATAAGAGTTGGATGAACGCTCGAGGTAGGCTTTTGCCAGAATACGTGAAAGGGGTACATAATTTCATAGAGTTCGCGCATCCTCGTGCAGACAAAGCCAGTAGAATAAGGTGTCCTTGCAAGAAATGCCAAAACATAACATTTAAACACATTGATCTGGTCCATTCACATTTGTTATACTTTGGAATGGAGAAAAGGTACACAAGATGGGTGTTCCACGGTGAAGATTTCGCAGTTCAGAGCGATAATGATGACGATGAAGATGAGGGGGCAAATATAGTAGGTGGTGATACACATTCGGAAGGGTTAATTGAAATTTTAGGTGACTTGCAAAGGGGGATTGCAATGGACACGGGTGATGTCAGTGTGTCGCGTACTGGTGATGAAACTACTTCAGCGGGTATCATACCTTGCGATCCTAGTACGTTGAATTGACTCGGTAAACCATTTGCTAATCTCATGGGGGATGCATAGGTGCCCCTATATCCAAACTATAAAAAGTTCTCAAAATTAGAGTTTTTGATAAAGTTGCTTCATGCAAGGACAATGCATGGGTTATCTCAAAGCGCATTCAACATGCATTTGAGCCTCATTAAGGCAGCACTACCTGATGGTAAAACACTTCCCAAGTTTTTTTATGAGGCGAAAACATACATGCGTGAATTGGGTCTCGGTTACACTATAATACATGCATGTAGGTATGATTGTACACTCTTTTATGGTGAACATGAAAATGGGAACGAGTGCCCAAATTGTGGCGAATTGAGATATACAACTAATCAGAAGAAGGGTAAAAAGATCCCCAAATAAGTTTTGTGATATTTTCCATTAATCTAGTGGCTGCAATGATTGTATATGTGCAAAAAGACTACTATAGATATGAGATGGCGTCAAGAGAAATGTCTTCAAGATGGAAACACCCTTAGCCATCCACCGGACTCCGAAGCTTGGGCCGAATTTGATAAAATGTATCTGTGGTTTGCTAATAATCCTCGTAAAATCAGACTTGGCCTTGCTTTAGATGGGTTCAATCCTTTCAATAACATGACCAACCCATATAGCATGTGGCTAGTTATGATGATGCCATATAATATGCTGTCACGGTGATGTATGAAAGAACCTTTCATTTTTATGTCTCTGGTGATTCCTGGACTGAGAGCACCTGGTAATGATATTGATGTTTACCTATGTCCGTTAATTGACGAGTTGAAAGAATGATAGGAAAAAGGAGTGGAAACATTCGATGTGGAAACTGAGACAACATTTCAGATGCATGCTGCAGTCTTGTGGACAATTAATGATTTCCCCGCATACGGCAATCGGTTAGGTTGGAGCAAAAAAGGTTACTTAGCATGCCCAGTATGTAATAAGGATGTTGGGTCCTTATCCTTGAAGCATGGCCGCAAGTTATACTTTATGTGTCATCATCGTTTTCTACAAAATGGATCCTTGGAGGACTCGTGGCATCAGAAGCTTCAATGGAAAACCTGAACGAAGGTCGCTGCCAAAGCGGCTAAGTGGGGAAGAGATATTAAACCAGCTAAGGTTGATCGGAGATGTGAAATTTGGGAAACCACCGACCAGTAGAAAAAGAAAACGCGCTATATGGGAGTTGAATTGGACAAAGAGAAGCATCTTCTTCAAGTTGCCATATCTGAAAGATCTTCTACTACGCCACAACTTGGATGTCATGCACATCAAAAAGAACATTTGTGAGAATGTCATTGGTACATTGCTTGATATAAATGGGAAGACAAAGGACACCGCAAATGCTCGCCGAGATATAGAAGACATGGGAATACGACCTGAGCTACACCTGTTTCGTGATGGGGACAAAATTCTCATGCCATCATCTTGTTACACATTTTCAAAGGATGAGAAGAATAAATTCTTCAAATGGTTGAAACTAGCGAAGTTTCCCGATGGATATGCATCGAACATAGCTCGATGCATAAATATGAAGGAAGGGAAGATGCTAGGAATGAAAATTCATGACTGTCACGTCCTTCTACAACGAGTTCTACTCATTTTCCTTTTTGGACACTTGACTGAAGATGTTTGCTCAGTGCTGATTGAGCTGAGATTCTTTTTTCGGTAGTTGTGCTAAAAAAAATTGAGCATAAACGTACTTGAACGGTTAGAGGATGACATCGTGAACATACTATGCAAGCTGTAGAAAATTTTTCTACCAGCATTCTTCGATGTGATGATCCACCTAGCTGTCCATATACCAAGGGAGGCCATAATTGTAGGACCGATTCAATATCCTTGGATGTATCCTATTGAGAGGTAAAGTATAAAGTCCTTGTATAATGGTTACGTTATTTCCTTGTTTTTTTTTTTTTTTTTATTGTGTCTACAAATCTATAATGCTACATAAAATGCATAGGTTCTTGTCCACTTTGAAGGGGTATGTGCGCAATAAGGCACGGCCGGAAGGTTCAATCATTGAGGCGTACATTGACAGTGAATGTTTTGCATTTTGCTCAATGTATCTACATGATATTAACACAATGTTCACTCGTAATGAGCGAAATGCAGACATTCATACTATTAATGCCGAAGATGAAGAACCTATGAGCTCTATATTTCAAGAAAATGTTTAGCCTCTCGGTGCACGAGTTTATGATTTCATTGATACGGATGACCTATAAAAGGCTCATTTTTACATCCTCAACAATTGTGATGAAACTATTCCATATATTGAGTACGTGGTTCCAAACTCCTTACTTTGCATTGTATTTACATATGCATAATTATATACTTACTTGACATTAACATGTACTACTGTTTCATATAGTGAACATAAAGCTAAACTCCTGACCCAAAATGAATGAAATGTTGACGAAAGACATAAGAAGGAATTTATCAACTGGTTTGGGAGTCGTGTAAGTAACAAAAACTACTTGAGTGAGAAGCAATGTATGTTTTCACTAGTGACAGTTTATTCTTCTAAACTCCTGTTTATTTAATGGATGAAAGTCATATTTTACAATAAGGAACCAACGACAAGTAAAGATTTGTACGCGTTGGCATGTGGCCCCAATCAATGAGTTAACTGCTACAGCGGTTGCATTGTTAACGGGTTACGATTTCATACAAGGTCCCTCGAACTACATAGAAGAACCCAAAATTGTGGGGTTTCGGTACTAGGCACAGAAGGAGATGAAGAAATTGACTACTTTGGTGTGTTGGTTGACATTATAGAGCTTAACTATGGAGCAAATAGAGTCATCCACATGTTCAAGTGTACCTGATAGGACATCGGCAATAAAAAGACTGGGATAAACACCGATGCCTACTTCACCAGTGTCAATTTTAGCAAAACCTGGTATCAAAATGACCATTTCGTGCCTGTGACGCAGGCAGAACAAGTGTTTTACCTTAAAGACACCAAATTGAAGGGTGAATGGCATGTGGCCCCAAAGATTCCTCCATGAAGTTTGTACACTATTGCAGAAGTTGCATATAATGAGATGAGTGCCAGTGAGACTGCATTCCAAGAAGATGAGCCATCTGTCTACGTAGTAGCGCAATTTACTACAGATGTTGTCGAAGAAGGCACTGGTCCTATACCATTGCATAGGGATGGTGTCAGGGCAGAACACGTAGAGACTGCTGACATTACAATTGAACCTTCTGTGGACGTTCACTTCATCAACGATGAAGAAACTCATGGGGAAGATAAAACAGGGGTCGAGTACTATAGTGAAGAGGAAGACACTTTAGAAAGTGAGGATGATACCGATATTGAGGACATATATGGTGGGGTAGGCATGTTATTTTAGTCACTATGTATCTGACATGTCTAAATAACTTAAAAATAGATGTATGTTGCATCCATCTAATATTTGTACTTTTTACATTTACTTGTCTATTAATTTGCAGATATGGCACCAAGAGGACAACGTTGGAGAAATCCTTTCAGGCACACGAGTACATCACATGAGGATGATCTGACATCCTCCAGATCGGTGGACCCCGTTGGTCTTGATGCGGCGGCACCATTGTCCGAGCCATCAGAACCTCGGCCAGACATGGATACCACTTATGCGACTGAAACACAGGGTGAGTTGCCGACCGTCATGAGCAGTGTTGGTATGGATACGATTAATTTATTTACATATCAACTGTTGATGATAGTTATTCACATGTATGATTATAATGTTGTTTTTAAATTAACTATACTTTCAGCATCTACGTCCATGGTCAGGTCAGGTCATGGTATAGCGAAGAACATGTCGCTGAAAAAGCACCTGGATAGGACTAAATAAAGGATTCGGATCGACATTCCTCCCGGATACACCGCCCCACTGAACGATTGGTGCACCGAGTGGATGAAGGAGTTCGACATTATATGCCGACAGTATGCTCCAATCACCACATTCAGCTAGCCGCAGGTGACTCAGAAGCAGCGCATGGTTCTTTACATGCACATTTTGGTAAGTTCCCAAACCCTATAAAGCTTTTTTTTAATTTAAACGTGTTTTTACTTTTAATATACTAGCTAATTAACAACTATCTAACATTGTAATTGTATTACCTATATATGCAGGAGGAGTTTGATATGGACATCCTCGAGGATGACCATGTGAGGAGGACAGTCGAAGTCTAATTGTGTAATAAATTTAAAACCTATCGCTCGAAAATGCGCTCCCATTTTCAAGCGATGGGAGATGAAGCAAAATCGCGACCATACGATAAGATATCCCAAGAAGATTGGGACGTGGTGTGTCGCTATTTCCGCGACCCGCACTATCAAGTAATGTGTTTGTATTATAATCACTAATTTTTTCACAATGATGTCACTAATATGTCGTCAATACATCTTCCTTGTAGGCCATATGTGAAACAAATGTTACGAACCGCAGCAAACTCCCTACGACGCATTGCGGTGGATCAAGGCTATTCGTAAATCATCGCCAGGTAATTACTATATATAAAATTATCTGATCATTACATGACATAATACTAATGATATCTTATATGATAATGTAGCGTGATCCCAAGACTAGCGCAGAGGAACCGCTGCCGGATCCATATCAGAGAACACACCAATAGTGATCGGGGGAGTGGTGTGAGGGTGCGCAGAACAGACATATAAGTGAAGCAAAAGATTTAGTTTATTACTTTATTTAAAACATCAAAGTTGTAGTCTTACTTATTCTTTTTTATCATTTTCATGACTGAAATTAGGCACAGATGGTCAAGCTAAGTGATGCACCTGTTTCATAGGGGAGTCAGCACATGGCAAATTTCAAGATCACTTCCCAGGTGCTTGGGTAACGAGCGGGGGGCTGAGTAAAAGGTCTTGGAAGTGGTTACATCGCCCCAATAGCATCATCATCCATGGGTGCGGCGGCTCGTGCAGAGATGAAACGATAGTGTCGAGAGGCTGAGTATGATAAGCAGAAGATGGCTCTATAAATGCAGATGATCGTTATGGAGAACGTGGAATTGAGATCGGAGGTCTCCAGCTTTTGAGCTCAAATGCAAGCCATGATGGATAGGCAAGTGCGGTTAGAGGATATGATGCACCAATCTGGACTAGATGATGCGGATTGCTTCTCTTATTAATTATAAGGTATTATCATCACAAACTGAGTTTCATGTTAAATCATGCTAATCTAAAATGCCTCCTGCACGGCGGATGCAGTTGATGTGTATTGCATTATTAGGCAACATAAATTTGAGGACTAATTCACCATTGTGAATGTTTTGGGTTCCATAGAAGATGGTTAACCTAAAATTCGAAGAGTTATAAGCCGAATAGATCGAGAGAGGAAGGGTCTCAATGGAGTTAAAATGTAGGTTTTGAGACGTGAAATTTCTATTTAATATAAGGGTAAACTTAACTTTACATATTTATCACTTTAAGGACTATCAAAATTTTATTTTATTCTTTAAGAGGTAGTTCAATGCTAGTTGGAAGCTCATATGTATTGCATGTAATTTTATGTAAATAATAATGTGTAAAATATTTATATAATTTCAATAAACTTTAGATATATTTTCAAGATGAGTTAATAATATATTGTCATAATTTAGTTTACCAATATTAAAGTATGAATATTCAGAGTTATTTATAAAAATTAACACCTTATTTAAAAATTATAAAATACAAACATTGATATGAGATATTATTATAAACCCATATAAATATAGGACTTATGGATGTGAAAAATTTTAATAAAAAAGATTATGACACTAATGCTCTGATTAACCTTTTGAAAAAAAATTGAAATTTTAATATTTACATAATAAGATGTTTTTTCATTGTTTTTTTTTTTTTTAATAAAAATCTTGGTATATGAATTCTTAGGAAAATATTAATAATTTATTATAATTTCTAAATTGCCATTTTCTATATAAAATCTTGATCAATTAGTGATTTTTATTTTTATTTTTATTGTATACCTTTCCCTCTTCATCAACCCAGACAGCACCCAATGCCTCCGGTGTCTTCAGTGAATACATAGGAGCTGAGTTCAAACATGTCACATTTTCAGACGTACCCATTAACCCGCAAGTCCAATTCCACTTCATTCTCCCCTTCGCCATTGATTACACTGCCTTATCTTCTCCTCGTCCAACAAATGGAAACTTAAGCATCTTTTGGGATTCCGATGATCTCAGCCCCTCCCATGTTTCTTCCATCAAAGGTAAACATTCGAATGTCAAAGTAGCATTTTAAAGTTGATCCTAAAACTTTTGCTCAGTGCATAAGCCAGCTTATAGCGACCCTTAAGGAGAATGGGGTTATCTCTTTTGCTTCTATAGCTCCATTTGATGATAACAAAGTTCAGAAGCATTACTTGGCTCTGTGGAAGAGTTATGGGAACCTCATAGACTATGTTAATTTTCAGTTTTATGCATATGATAATAGAACATCTGTGTCTCAGTTCATTAGCTACTTCAATACTCAAATGATTCAGAGGCTTGTTATTTTGTATATAGTACGATAGTGGCAAAGCAGATTCATGTTTATTTGGGTCTCACATTGATTTTTCAAGATATGTTTAAGTCATTTAAAAGCTTTTTGCATATTATCAGATGACTTGAGATAATAATTTTTATTTAAATTACAAATTTAAGATATGGTTACATGGATTACTGTCATGAATATGCTACATGATTTCATACTAGTCTAGAATGCCTCTTGCATGACGGATGCAGTTGATGTGTATTGCATGCTAGTAGTGGATATAGGTTCTCGTGTGCCTTCAACTTCTTATAAATGATCTATTTGAACCTATTAGGTGCTGGTTTTGTGGGAAAACGTCCAATTTACAGACGGCATGCTGCTAAAATTGCTTTAAAATTTTCCAAAGTCCTAAACAAAAGATAGGCTTAGTTTAATGTTAAAATATTTTTGAAATGATGAGTGAAACTTAGGAATCATAATAAATGAGGCAATGTAGACTTAGTTCATTTAGAATGGACATTCATTTATATGTTTTTGGTCGAGTAAGCTTCAAGCATTCATTGTCGTGCCGAAATCATTGAAAATATTATATACACTTGGCTGAGGATTTGAAAATTTGAAAAAGGCATATGTTGAATATATACATAACTCACAAGGAGCACTAGTTTCATAATTATTTAAATTAAATGCTCTCATCATCTCATAACGTTCATGTCCAAATGTCTGGATGAATAATAATACTACACTGAACCCAATATTATCCATTGTTCTCTGTTATTTATATTCTAGATTTAAGATATGGTTGCATGTATTACTGTCGTGAATATGCTATATGATTGCATGCTAGTCTAGAATGCCTCCTGCATGGCGGATGCAGTTGATGTGTATTGCATGCTGGTAATGGATATAGGTTCTCATTTGCCTTCAACTTCTTCTAAATAATCATTTGAACCTATCAGGTGTAGGTTTTGTGGGAAAACATCCAATTTATAGACGGCATGCTGCCGAAATTGCATTAAAATTTTTAAAACAAAAAGAAAAGATAGGCTTAGTTTAATGTTAAAAATTTTTTGAAAGGATGAATGAAACTTAAGAATCATAATAAATGAGCCAATGTAGACTTGGTTAATTTAGAACGGACATTCATTTATATGTTTTTGGTCCGGTAAGCTTAAAGCATTCATTGCTGTGCCGAAATCATTAAAAATATTATATACACTTGGCTGAGGATTTGAAAATTTGAAAAAGGCATACGTTGAATATGTACATAACTTATAGGGAGCATCAGTTTCATAATTATTTAAATTAAATGCTCTCATCATCTCATAACGTTCATGTCCAAATGTCTGGATGAATAACAATACTACACTGAACCCAATACTATCTACTATTCTCTGCTATTTATATTCTAGATTTAAGATATGGTTACATGTATTACTGTCGTGAACATGTTACATGATTGCACGCTAGTCTAGAATGCCTCCTGTATGGCGGATGTAGTCGATGTGTATTGCATGCTGGTGGTGGATATAGGTTCTCGTGTGCCTTCAACTTCTTAGATATAGGTCTTGTGTGCCTTCAACTTCTTAGAAATGATCTATTTCAACCTATCAGGTGCAGGTTTTATGGGAAAACGTCTAATTTACAAACAGCATGCTGCCGAAATTGGGTTAAAATTTTTCCAAACAAAAAGAAAAGATAGGCTTAGTTTATTGTTAAAATATTTTTAAAAGGATGAGTGAAAACTTAGGAATCGTAATAAATGAGGCAATGTAGACTGAGTTCATTTAGAACAGACATTCATTTATATATTTTTGGTCCGATAAGCTTAAAGCATTCATTGCCATGTCGAAATCATTGAAAATATTATATACACTTCGCTGAGGATTTGAAAATTTGAAAAAGGCATACATTGAATATATACATAACTCACAGGGAGCATCAGTTTCATAATTATTTAAATTAAATGCTCTCATCATCCCATAACGTTCATGTCCAAATGCCTAGATGAATAACAATACTACATCGAACCTAATACTATCCACTGTTCTCTGCTATTTATATTCTAGATTTAAGATATGGTTACATGTATTACTGTCGTGAACATGCTACATGATTGTATGCAAGTCTAGAATGCCTCCTGTATGGCGGATGTAGTCGATGTGTATTGCATGCTAGTGGTGGATATAGGTTCTCGTGTGCCTTCAACTTCTTAGAAATGATCTATTTAAACCTATCAGGTGCAGGTTTTATGGGAAAACGTCTAATTTACAAACGGCATGCTGCCAAAATTGCGTTAAAATTTTTCTAAACAAAAAGAAAAGATAGGCTTAGTTGATTGTTAAAATATTTTTGAAAGGATGAGTGAAAACTTAGGAATCATAATAAATGAGGCAATGTAGACTGAGTTCATTTAGAATAGACATTCATTTATATATTTTTGGTCTGATAAGCTTAAAACATTCATTGCCATGTCGAAATCATTGAAAATATTATATACACTTCGCTGAGGATTTGAGAATTTGAAAAAGGCATACATTGAATATATACATAACTCACAGGGAGCATCAGTTTCATAATTATTTAAATTAAATGCTCTCATCATCCCATAACGTTCATGTCCAAATGCCTAGATGAATAACAATACTACATCGAACCTAATACTATCCACTGTTCTCTGCTATTTATATTCTAAATTTAAGATATGGTTACATGTATTACTGTCGTGAATATGCTATATGATTGTATGCTAGTTTAGAATGCCTCCTGCATGGCGGATGCAGTTGATGTGTATTGCATGCTAGTAGTGGATATAGGTTCTCGTGTGCCTTTAACTTATTATAAATGATATATTTGAACCTATCAGGTGCAGGTTTTGTGGGAAAACATCCAATTTATAGACGGCATGCTGCCGAAATTGCGTTAAAATTTTTCAAAAAAAAAAAAAGAAGATAGGCTTAGTTTAATGTTAAAATATTTTTAAAAGGATGAGTAAAAACATTTGCCATATCCGAGCAAAAAAAAAAATTGCCATGATCTAGTGGCTTTTCATCTCTTGAGTGAACACTATAAATCCCTTGTACTATCTTTAGTTTGCAGAATGCTTATTCCTAGGAATAGAGATTGTTGTAATAGAAGAACTTGATAATTTGTATTAAAAATGTATTATAATGCACAAGTGAAAATTTATAATTTCTTATCAATCATAGTAAAGAGTAGATAATGAAGGGCTATAATTTCATCATAGATATACCTTCCATATTCCATGTTGAGTGGAAGAATGATGAATAAATATAAAATGACTATTATTTCTATTCCCAGATATCTTCTTGTATTCCATCCTATTCGTAGGAATAGCTATTTAGTGAACCGACAAAACCTTAATGTATCTGGTGAACTTTTATGAGGCATCCCACTCATCATCTGATGTCAATTGTTCTTATGTGGTGAGGTGCCCTATTTTTGTTAGTTGTTTGTGGTCAACTTGTGAAAGTAGCTTGAGCTTGTTTAGTTGTCAAAAAAAAAATTTTCATTTTTCATTTTCATTTTTCATTTCTAGATTTAAAATGACCAAAATATAACCTTGTTTTGAATTAATATAGATGTCTTCAAAACAAGGAAATGTGCTGACATTTTTTATTTCATTATATTTTGAAAATAGAAAACAAAAATTATTTTCCAATACTAAACTAGCTGTTACATTTTCTGATACTCAACGATGAGGGGGGTATCTTTTGCATGGAAAATTTGTCAAGCATCAATTTATACTACTGAATATTGCTGTATTTGTTTTTATTTTTCTTTTATGTTGGGCATGTTGGCTAAATGCATTGGTTAAATGGTTTTGCAGATATATTTTGGATAGGAAAGAGCTGGAATTCTACATGAAGAAGATCTAGAGGAAGAAGGGAAAGAAGGGAAAGGGAGCAAGTGCTGCCTAAAGTTTTGTTGCCTAGAGATCATTTTCATTTTTCTCAATCCCATATCTCATTTCAGGCATTAGACTCTGTTGGCCTAATAAGACTTACAATTCTTATTTTGATGATAACAAATCAAATGATATATTTAATATGTTTCAAGTAAAAGTGTTCAGGAAAATAACAAAGCTCAAGTGTATAAGAAAGTTCATGGATTACAAAGAGCATGAAGAATGAAGTCATATTGTGAAAAGCTCAAAGGAAAGAATGCAACTACAAAGATGGTGGAAGAACAAGTTTTGATTATACTTTTAAGAATGTTCTCAAATGTAAGTACTTCAGAGTAAATCTTAAGTATAAAGAAATTTGAAGCTCATAAAAATTCAAAAATATGTTTTTATATATATACTCTAAAGAATATTTCTTAAATCCATAAAAAGAAAGGGTTTAAGAAAAGAAAATTTTTTGAAATAATGAAGTTTTTAAACATATTTATTTCAAAATATTTGAAAAATCAAAAATATTTTTTTTAAACATATATACTCTAAAAAGTATTTTTTTAATAAATAAAAAGGGCTTAAAAAGAGAAGATTTTTTAAACCATGTTTTTAAACATATTTATTTCAAAATATTTGGAAATGAATTTTAGGAATCTTTGGGAGTAATGGATGATTTCAAAAAACTCTATAAATAGTTCTAATCTCAAACATTTTTAAATTAGAAAAAAGAAAGTACAAAGAAAGAGAGAAAGAACTTTGATGAAATATTTAAAAGAATTTTGAAATTGAGAAATCTTCTAAAGTTTCCAAATCAAGTGCTTTTCAACAACTTTTCTGATCCAGAGATATTCAAAGGCTTTTAGATCAAAGTAAGTTTTTTTTGAAAGGTTTTAGATCAACTAATCTTCAAGTATTCAAAATTTTGTTTTCAAAGGATCTGAAATTCTTTTAAGATAAACTCTCTGATCTGAAATCAATTTACATTCTGAAATTAAGTTTTCCAAAGATCAAAATTTTTATCTTCTTTGGAAAATTATTTGATAGTCCATACCAAGTAATTGAGCTTGAAATTTCTTATATTTAAATTACTTTGAGGTATAAAGTGAGCTAATTGGTGTATTAATTCACTCTACTGTGAGAGTTCTCTTTTGTACACATATTCTTTCGTTATCTTTCTTAAACGATTCTGAGTTGTTGAATCGTTGAACCAAATAAGGGGTTGTTATTTGGAGAGGCGGGCTCTAGCCTAATTGAAGGAGTGCATTGTAAGTTGGTATTGTTCCACCAGGTAAAGGAACTGAGATAGTGAAATCCTTTGGTGTTTTTGCCAAAGGCGAGGATGTAGGCTGTGTTGAAGCCGAACCTCGTAAAAACTCTTGTCGCCTTCTCTCTACTTTAATTTACATACTTTATTCGCTTTTATGAGTGCAGGTTGCATGATTTAAATTAAGTTCTTGATCAATAGAAAGTACATTTTGATTAATCTTTTGCGGAAACCCAAAAGAGGAGTACGTTGATTAATTTGAGAAAATCTTAATCAAGTAAAGTGAATAATAAAAGGTTACAGGGAAAGCAACGGAAGCCTAAATGTTATTGATTGATTGATTACATTGATTGAATTATTATTTTAAATTCCAGTTTTCTTAAGTGTTGTTATATATTGTATTTTGCTGGGTTATTAAAATTAGAAAACTTAAAAATCAAATAAAATTAAAAGATTTCCAATTCACCCCCCCTCTTGGCAAGCTATTCTTCATTTCAGACTCTCAAAAGATTTCTAGATGAATTTGTTTGTTTATCTGAACTTTGTTTCTTTTGTTACTGTTCAATGCCTCATTAGAATATATCAGACAACATTATGTCTTATAGTTTTAATTGTTATTTGAACAAATGGAGTTTTTGTATTTTAATTTGAATTTGTACTAGTATTTGTATTTGAATTTTGAATATTTTTAAATAATTTTTGTTATCTGAACATATGTTATTTCTTCATTTTAATTGAATTTGTATAAAATTTTGAATGGTTTTATTTTATGTATTTGAAATGTAATTATAGATTTTTATATAAGAATTCATGATTAAAAAAAATAGAATTAAAAGGTTTTTTTTTTTATTTTTCTAATTATTAGTGAAGGATTCAAATTCGTCACTAATACCCTACCATTAGTGACGAATTTGAATCCTTCACAAATAACTTACTTTTAGTAACGAATTTCAGATTCGTCAATAATACAATACTAGTAGTGACAAATTTTTAGTTCGTCACTAATACCGCTTCTATTAGTGACGAATTTTTAATTCGGCACTAATACGATACTATTAGTGACAAATTTCTAAGTCATCACTAATACTCTACTAGTAGTGACGAATTTACGATACTAGTAGTGACAAATTTCTAAGTTGTCACTAATACTCAACTAGTAGTGACGAATTTCTATTTCTTCACTAATACCCCTACTATTAGTGACGAATTTGAGTTGATTCGTTCTATACTATATAGTGACGGTGTTAGAGTTTTAGTGACGGATTATATCCATCACTAATATTCCATTATTAGTGACGAAAGTTATATTCGTCACTAAAAGTTAGTAGTAACGACACATATAGCAACTATTTTAAAAATGTCACTAATAATCACAAATTCATCACTAATACTATTAGTGACGAATTTATGACTATTAGTCATGGATTGGATCCGTTACTAATACCCTACTTTTTTGTAGTGGATGTTGAAATGATAAATGCCACACGTGTGAAGTTGTGAATAGTATCTAGTGCTCAGATAGTTAAGTAAGGGAAGAATGCTATGCTAGGATTTTTAGTATGGTTATTAGCATAAATTACATATTTTACCAGATTATTATTATTATTATTATTATTATTATTATTATTATTATTATTATTATTATTATTATTATTATTTAGACCATAAAATATTTGTATAGCAGAAAACATAGATTTCAAAGCATGTGAATCTAATTATTTAAGTTTTGTGGCATGAGCTCATAACAGTTTAGCACAATATTTATGCAGCTACAAATACCATGTTTTATAGCATACTAGATAGAAAATATCATGGAATATATATGTTATATAGAATGATACATTTTCAATATAGAAATTTTATAGAATATTCAGAATACCATGATTTATATAATTTCCATGATACCATGCTTTACAGTATATAAATAGAAACATATATTTTCAACATTTTTCATAATCATGATTTCAGAACCATAATGACCAGATACTCAAATTTTTAGTCAGATATTCAGATATACAAGTATTAAATATTCAATTAGTTATTCAGATTTTCATATAAGTTTTACAGTGTTATGGTTATTTCAAAATCATAGTAAAAATAGTAATATAAAAAAAAATCAGTTATATATATAGCATCAGACCTAGATGGACCAGATTCATTCAGCATAACACGATACCGTAACTATTTTCAATTTAGAGTGCAACCACATAACTCAGATAGTATGTGGATATTCAGCAGTCGATCGTGCCTATGTTGTGAACAGGCTCCCTATCAGTTAGGGTTGAGAAGGCTGATTTAACTTTCGGAGTTCAGTTGACTTATCTTGATCGGCTAGCCAATGATAGCACCTGCCTTCGAGCCGCACAACCCTGTCATGAGGAGTTAAATCATAAATATCAGTTATCCATCCAGGGAATTTTTCTCAGTTATTATATTTACATACCCAGATTTACAGAAATCGTAGACATACCTAAGAATATTAGAAGTATTACGAATAGAATATTCAAAAAAACAGTTATGTTAAGCAACATAGGTATGAGTTATACTGTGTATTAATTATACTTTTTTCCTCTGACTCAGTTATGTATGGTACTTCTAAATCAGATTTTACAATTTTATAAACTGGTCCGCCACACACTAGTAATAGCATATTTCATCTTATGGAGTGTTGTCTCATCCTAGTGATTTAACATATTTTTTTTCAGGTGATTCAGTTAGGTGAGTAGATCATGCTCGTAGATAGAGGGGACTACAGTACTGCTCTATCTATAGGGTAAGCGTTTTTAGGAAGTCATTTTTGAGTAGTCCTTAGGTCCAGATGAGGGCATTTTAGGGATGGCAATGTATGTATATTTTAGGGGAAACTTCTGACACTCTGGTATTGTATATATTGACATGGTTGTATATATTTTGCTCTCCATTGCATAGGTAGTTTATTGTATCTCAGATTCCATGATTCCTATCATGACCATGATGATGGGTTGATTTATATTAAAAGGTACCAGAGCATTGAAATTTTATAGTTTATATATAAATAAAAAAAATGGCATGAAAAATCAGGTCGTTAGATAAAGTGACAATCAAGAATAAGTACCCTCTTTTTAGAATCAATAACTTATTTGATCAGCTCCAGAGGAGTCGGGTCTACTCCAAGATTGATCTTCGGTTGGGATACCATCATGTGAAAATTAAAGTTGAGGATGTTTTGAAGACAGAATTCAGGACCAGATATGGTCATTACGAGTTTCTAGTTATGTCATTTGGTCTGACTAATGCACCGGCAACGTTTATGGATCTAATGAATCAGGTATTCCATGAGTACTTGGACCAATTTGTAATGGTGTTTATAGATGATATACTGGTTTATTCAAAGAGTTTTAAGGAGCACGAAGATCATTTGAAGCTGGTATTACAGGTGTTGAGAGAAAAGAAGTTGTTCGCCAAGTTTAAGAAATGTGAATTTTGGCTCAGGCAGGTCACTTTCCTCGGGCATGTGATCTTTGAGGATGGCATATCAGTAGATCCAAGTAAAATAGAAGTGGTGGTGAATTGGCTAAGACCAGGAAAAGTTCAACATATTAAAAACTCCCTAGGTCTGACGGGGTACTATCGATGTTTTGTGAATGGGTTTTCTATATTATCGGGTCCACTAACATAGCTCACAAGGAAAATTGTAATGTTTGAATGGACCGACGATTGTGAGCATAGCTTCCAAGAGTTGAAACAGCAACTTGTCACTGCACCGGTATTATCTATTCCATCAAGAGAGGATGAATTTGTTATATACAGTGACGTGTCCCTAAAGGGACTTGGGTGTGTGTTGATACAGCATGGAAGGGTAATTACATACGCTTCTCAGCCACTTAAGGAATATGAAAAGAACTACCCAATACTTGATTTGGAGTTAGTTGCATTTGTGTATGCCCTAATGATCTGAAGGCATTATTTATATGGTGGGAAGTGTGAGATCTTGAATAACTATAAAAGTTTGAAATATTTCTTCATCCAGAAAGAATTGAATATGAGGCAAAGGAGATGACTAGAGCTCATTAAAGACTATGATTACACTATCAAATACCACCCAGGGAAAGAAAACGTGGTGGTTGATGCTCTAAGCTGGAAATCAATGGGACCAACATTGTCAACAATGACGATCCAGAATCCAATCAAGATGGAATTAGAGAGACTCGGCGTGGAGCTAGTAGAGGGTGATCACCAGACATTTGTTGCCTTGGTACTACAGCCTACCTTGCAAGAAAAGATTAAAGCTGCTCAGAGGAATGATACATAATTAATAGAGCTAGTAGATAAAGTGCAGGACAGATAGGTGTCGCGGCGTCCCGGGAGCGCGTGTGCCCCGAGCGGCGAAATTAAAAATCAATTTTAATATGGTGTGGAAAAACATGGATGTCGGAGTCGCCACTAACCTTTAGTGCGGTTAGAACACATGATTACTACCCCGTTAGGGGTAGAATCAGTCTACATTACCAGAGTTGGGGTCGGGAGTTCGGTTACGCGAGGGGAAGGTACTAGCACCCCCTACGCGCCCATTCTTACGAATGGTACCTAATTAATTTGAAATTATCCCTAAGTTAATCTAATAATTCTTCAAATTACTCCTATTTTATGAATTTATAAATAAATGTGAAAAATAAATAAATAAATAAAGATAATATATACATATATAATCCCTCAGAGCTTAGGATACGTGAAGCCCGAAGGCTCATACCCCCGCAATAAAATCATAGGGATTATAAAATCAAAATTATTTAAGAAAATACGCTCCCACATTTTAAAATTGTAAGTAAAAGTTTTATAGGAAAATATTAGTATGGGAGGTTTTAATAATAGATATAATAATTTAAACATAATAAATAATAAATAAAATAGTAATAAACTAGAATATTAGGATACCAAAATACGTACTAATCAACATATATAATAGAAGCTAAAATATCTAACATACCAATAATAGTAGAATATAAACAATAATATAGACTAAGATAATGAGCAAATATTAAAATACTATATGTGCGTTATAAACAAAAATACTTAAACATACCATAATACACATAATTATGATAATAATAATAAATATCCACAAATAATATAATACGTAATAGATTACTATAATACTATATATACTAAACATACCATATAATAGAATGATACCAAAACACCAAAAATATTACCTAAAATATTAAACTTACCATAATAATTAATACCTTGTATATTAACATTCTAAAAATATAATAATAATATATAATATTACCTAAAATGCTATATTACTAAATGTACACGGTCACCTAAAATACTAAATTAAATGTATAATGCTACTTACAATTCTAAGTTGCTAAATATAAATATCATTTATTCAAATAAATATTATAGCATTAAAAATTCCACAACAATGTTATGAACACGACAAAATGATAATACAATCGTATACAAGAAATAAATAAATAATAAACAATAATGAACATCAATATATACGCAATAGCAATATAAAGTAAATTAAATAAAACACTACTCAAAACCCTAATAACGTGAAATAGCCAAAACCCTAAAATAAAACAATAACCCAAAACCCTAAATGGTCGTATTATGAAAATAATGTAAATAATCAAGAATCCTAGATGTGCATAAATATTACAATCATAAATAATAAACAAAATCCCTAAATACCGTATGAACAATAAATATGACAAATATCCTAAATACATCAAAAAGCCTAAATAATGTCTACACGATAAAACATCCTAAATAATATGTAACAATAAAAATAAGTATATTACAATGATTACAAAACAAAAAAAAAAGAAAAAGAACCCCAAACATTAGATATTAGAACAAATAAAACAATAATAATACAATATATATACAAAATAACATTAAGAAGAAATATATATATATATATATAAACAAATTACAAAAACATCACTCGTGCATGTGTGTGTTTGTGTGTGTGTGGACAAGTTGTCCAAGAGATGAAACTCAAAGAAATTAATAAAATCAGTAAATATTAACAAGGGAGAGTTAGAAACAACCGAGTAAGGTTTCAGATTGATCAGATAAGAAATCGCCGCTCGATTGGCTTCATCTAGTTGAATGCGCATACACCGATGATTCCACTGCTGCGGCGGTGAGACAGTTGATAAAATTTTGCATTGATCGGATAAGAAATCGCCACTCGATTGCCTTCGTCTAGTTGAATGCGCAGACGCCGATAACTCCACTGCTGCGGCGGTGATACGACTTTGCAAGAAATTAACACAAAGGGAGAAAACTCAAAAGACGAATCTGAATGGTGAAAATTAAGAAAAAAGGGTTAGAAAAGACCTCGTAAAGTTTCACATTGATCAGATAAGAAATCACCGCTCGATTGGCTTCGTCTAGTTGAATGCGCAGATGCCGATGACTCCACTGCGTGTAAAATTTTGCATTGATCGGATAAGAAATTGCCGCTCGATTGGCTTCGTCCAGTTGGATGCGCAGACGCTAATGACTCCACTGCTGCGGCGGTGATACGGCTGTGCAAGACATTAACGCAAAGGGAGAAAACGCAAAAGAAGAATCTGAACGGTGAAAAGTAAGATGAAAGGGTTAGGAAAGAGCTCATAAAGTTTTGCATTAATCGGATAAGAAATCGTTGCTCGATTGGTTTCATCTAATTGACTGCGCAAATGCCAAGGACTCCATTGCCGCCGCACGAGACTGCAAGGTAAGGTTTTTCTTTCTTTGGTCTGTGCCTCCCTCTTTGGCTTGGCTATGCCCCCCTTTTATAAAAAAAAAAAAAAAAAATTCTGTAAACCCTAAAAAAAACTTCCTTTTTGATTTTATTTTTCTTTTTCTTTTCTTTTTTTTGCTTTTACTATTATGGTAATAATGAAAATAGTAATAGTAATAATAATTATTATAATAATAATAATAAAATCAATAAGGTAATAATAATAATAATAATAATAAATAATTGTAGTAAAAGTAAAAATAATAAAGATACTATCAATAAAATAATAATAATAAGACTAGTAATAATAATAATACTAATAGTAATAGTAAAAATGACAATAATAAAATAATAATAATAATTATTATAGCAAAAAATAAAAATAAAAATAAAAATGAAGTAATAATAATAATAATAATAATAATAATAATAATAATAATAATCATATCGGGCCTGGGTAAAAATGGGGTGTCTACAATAGGGAGAGGAGTTTAGTATTTCAAATGGTAGAGCTCTGAGATTCTGTACCAGATTGTGCATACTTGAAGATGTTGAGATTAAAAAATCTATCCTAGAGGAGGTACACAGATCCCTTTACACAGTGCATCCTGGTAGCACTAAGATGTATCGGGACCTCCGAGAGTCATTCTGGTGGAGTGGCATGAAGAGGGTGATAGCCCAGATTGTGAAGTAGTGTTTGACGTGCTAGCAGGTAGAGGCTGAGCACCAAAGAATAGCGGGATAGTTGCAACCACTCCACATCCCTAAATGGAAGTGAGATCATATATCTATGGATTTCATTACAGGATTATAGCCGACGTTGCATGGGAAGAATGCCATTTGGGTAGTTATAAACCGATGATCGGTGCAAAACTGTAAGTGCACAGTATCATAGTTTTATAATATAATGATGTGTAGAGTATCCTTCTCAGGGATTGATGTCTTAATTTTACCAAGTACCGAATTTATAATAACCTTGATTTTATTTAGAAAAATTAATAATTTTAGATTGCGAAATTTAAACAAAGCTACTTTAAATAAACTACTCAAGAGAATTTAAAAATGGATGCCGCGTATCACATTATTGATGGTGAAAACTTCTAGGAAATTGATTTTACCTAGTTTCTCACTATGCTTTACTTATTTAGTTAATTTGACTTCATTTCTTTATTTGTTAGCAAATTGCCAATTTTTCCAAAAGCCTCTTTCGATAGTCAATCAGAACCTATTCTTGTTTATTAAATAACATAAGAGTATGCAAATTAATAATGCAAGAACGCAATAAGACTCTCGATTTTTTAATGCTACGTAGGTTCAAACAAGTCTTTCGATCTCTATATTTACCTAGGCTGAATTATCCAAGATCTATCCTGTAATCCCCCCTTTCGATTGCAAATCACAAGACTAATATCATCTAATTAATGACTAGTCAATTAAAAGCATTAGGCACGAAATAACTCAAACAAACATTAATGAAAACTACTTCAGATTAGCATCAAAGAGTAAGCATTGTTCGAAACTGACTACATCGTTTTCCTAGAATACAAAAATTTAGTTCATTCCAAAAATTAAATCCAACAATAATGATTTCACCATGTTTTCTTTTATTTAGAGAGTAAAGGAAAAATCAACACTTGTAGCACCGTCGTCGCTCGCCGCGAACACCCAAAACACCGCCGTTGTTCGCCGCTTCTAGTTCCCAAAAAGATTTTAATTTGTTGCATGCGGCCACCTCTCCTTTGTTGATCATGTGTGTGTGTCTTCATAGCACCTCCAAAAGAAAACCACAAGAAAGCTCCTAAAAAATAATTTTTCAAAAAAACTGTGTGTGGTCCGGCCTCCCTTGTGTGTCTCACAAAAAAAAAAAAAATTTCTTCCTGTGTGGTTGGCCTCTCCTCCAGTAGCTGAATAACTCCAAAGCTTCCTTTTAATATCTTCTTGTGCACGGCTCCTCACCAAGAAACCCTATGCCTCCTTTTTATTTTAACTTTTCCAACTTCCTTTTTCTTTCCTTTATTTTCCTTTCTTTCTTTCCTTTCCTTTCCTTTCTTTCTTTCCTTTCATTCTTTCCTTTATTTTTTGTTATCTCAGAGCCTCACCCAGCTAAGATGACCCAGCAGCATGGTCGGGTCACATCTCACCTTTTTTTTTTCTTTTTTCCAAGGCACACAGTCTGCCCTTCTCCTTCAAACCCAATTTCGACCATCATATAGCTCATAACTCTCAAATAAAAAAACATAGAAGTTGTAGAGCTCTTTCTCAGATTTCCCCAGAATTTTGAATTGTCTCAATCGGAGCTCGGACAGAAATGTTACACCCAGATTATGGTGAATTGTCAAAATAGTCCACAAAACAGCGTATGGTAACTTCAGATCTGATTTCGACCTTGATACGGTTAGTATTTCGCAAAATGAAAAACTATAAAATTGTAGAGCATTTTCTTATATTTTTATGGCATTTTGAATCATCTAAATCGGAGGTCAGATAAGAGAGTTACGCTTAAATTACAAAGTACCATTGATTTTTAGCTTCCAATAGTTGCCCTGCAATAAAATATACCAAAATTTCATAAATTACTCAATAAAACCCAAATATTATAAATATGATACAATGTTAGAATATTGAGAGTAATTAGGCATTTAAATAAAAAATATAATTCGTAATGCATGAATTAAAGTACCTAATTACGCAATTTAAACACGTAATCATATCCCCCAACTAAAGTTTTGCTAGTCCCTAGCAAATAACGTGAACGCAATTTAGGGTAGTGTCATACCAATTTCAGTGAATGAATGTACATACAACACAATCATACCCTTTCACATATAGGAATATCACCAAATTACACACAAACTCATTCATACCCAATTCACGCAACTCTGAAATAAGTCATTTGTGTAAGTTTCATCATTATATAGCCATTAAGCATATTATACTCACATAAGATTAACCAGCAATCACAATTGAGAGTGAATATAGTCATACAAACTTGAGTATAAATAGGCAAAATCTCGAAGCATGTGTAATGTGTATGACTTGTTACACCCAAGAGATCTGTGGTTACCTACAGAATGTCGCTTTGACTTGGTCTAACTGGTATACCCTAAAAAACACTCAAAAATGATTGTTTCACTCGTCGTATATGAGGAGGAGTGTCATGATCAAACATCCCACATACTACAAGGAAAAAACGCTAATTGTATGGAGTGGACTAATCTAAAAAGGATCCATCCTAATTACGAGGTGTCAGGTCCTTCACCTTAGCATCTTCTCACCTACTCGCCATATCCAACCAAAACCACCCTAGATCAACTTATTCACAAATCAGGCATGAATACCTCTGAGGCATTAAGCGGGTGAAGAGTCTTCATATGCAGAAAACATGCGTCGTGTCCCTGACTTTTGTCGTAGTTGTGTGAAGCATGTATTAATCTTTCACCTCTTCTCGGGTATTTCTATTTCTTTTTTTCTTTCTTCTGCTCATTTTTCAATTTCTTTCTTTTCATGGTCGATTAGGACAATCATAACACTTCTTTTATTGTTTTCATACCACCCATGTGCATTAAGCTCGAACAAAAGTCCATGAAATAAGTCTATTTCTAGGGGTGGCTCAGCCTTCACATCTTGAGTAGGTTACAAGACCAAGGTTTCTATCTCCCCACTAGATGTCACCCTTAGGCTAGCAATCCAAAAACCAAGACTAGTGTACAAAGAATATCTAGAAGAAATAGGGAAAGTTGAGTTTCATGAATTTTGAGTTGACGTAAAAAATTCAAAAGAATGATAAATGGCTCATCAGTACCTCACAAGGTGTCAAAGTCGCCACAAGCACTCTCAATGTTCACAAGGTACCCTAAGCGCTACAAGTCACATGAACATGTATTTTTTTAAGCCTCAAGAGATACCATGTAGATTCAAGAGTTTATATAGTCAGATGAATACAATTGAACTACTAATCAACTTCTAATGAGTTACAATTCTTAGTTTAGCCATATAAAGAAACTACATATAATTGACCCAAGTGTGTACTCCTAGGTTATATGCAAGCATATGAAGGACATAAGTAGTGTCACGCATGGCCTAATCATCCATATTTTTACACTTTTTTTTTTCAATGTTATTCAAAAATGAGAAAGATTGAACAAAATAAAGAAACTTTCCTAACTTATTGGTGAATCTGTTGAGGAATTAATTTTTCAGCTCTGTACTCGTGCCAAATAAACTTGCATAAAAAATTGGATAATGCTGTCCAGATTTGGCATTTGCATTGAACTATTCTGTCCCAAAAATTGCTCAAAATAATTCACAGCCTCATCATGAACCATCTGCATATTTTCGAGCACCGAATCATTAAGAAGCACCATTGAATTCACACAAGAGTTAGGCCTTCTTTGCTTAAGTCACCATCAACTAGTCATTTCTTCTTTGCTTGCTATGCCAGCCTTGTCTCTTCCCTTCTATACCATACCTCCAATTTAGCCTTAGAAAAAAGGAACTTTTCTTCAACTGATTTTGAGTACTCTACCTATAGTAATTCTCATATTTTTTCACCTTTTCCTCCAACTCTTGTATGATACCACAAACATGACCAAAAGTCTGTTTGTTCCACACCCTAAGCTTTTTTTTTAGCCTTTTCAATTTACTCGCAAATTTACAAAACCTTAAATCCGCCACTATATGCTCTCTCCAAGATATTTCAACCATTTTCAAAAAATCCCCTGCGACGTCCACATGTTCTGCAATCTAAAAGGCGCTGGCCCATACCTTTCCCTTGATTTGTAAGTATTTTAATATAAAGCCAAATTCATATATATAACAAAATTAAAGTATCTTGTTCTATCCTCGCACACTTAAGTTGAACAATGTGAAGGCAAAACGTATTAAGTTGTAAAAAAAAGAGAAATATTTTCAGAGAGAATGGTTCCATCATGTACAATTTCAAATTCATATATCATATATAATGTGTTATATTAGTATTAGGATCAAAGTGTTAGTTTATACCTTTTTTTTATTATGGTAGGCCTCAGTAGTATGATCCCTTGTCACTTGTGTGAGCCTAAAAATATTCTAATTACATTTAGTAATATAAAACTTAAATTTTGAATTTGAATTTGTGTGAACTTAAGTAAATTAATGCAACATTAAGTTATATTAAATTTTTTTAAAAAATATTACATAAATCCAAATTCAAGTTCGAAAATCTTACTTTCAAATACCATGTAAGTCTTTTCATTACTCTCTAACCCTTGGTCAATATTCGCTAGACTTTGAAAGCACACTATTGATGGCACCTTGTTTTGTCTAAGGATTTAAAAAATAAATAAAAATGAGGGGGCATCTTGGTGCACAATGCTTCCTCACACAGTCCCACTTTGGATATGTACTAGGGAGACATCTGGCTTATAAGAAGGGTTTGTGCTCCAACTAAGTGAGACGTCTTTTATAGGACAAACTCATGAGGTCAGTGGGCCAAAGTAGAAAATATCTCATCGGAGTTGGGCCCAGGACTGTTACATTTAGTATTAGAGCCACCCTGGTGGTATTTATCATGTGAGTGGATCTACCCTTGGGGTACTATCCTATGAGTGGATCCTACATAGATGTATAAGTCACTTTGACGAAAATATTAGAGATCGGACGAGAGAGTTTGTCTTGGTCTCACATTAGATGTGTACGAGGGAGATCATGTTGACAAGAACATTAGGAATTGGACGAGAAAGGTTTTCAAAGTTTCATATGGAAGATCTTGAACTTATAAGGAGAGTTTACGCTCCAACTAAGTGAGGCACCTATTATAGGACGAACCTATGAGACTAGTGAACCAAAGAAAATAGTACCTAATATATAGGAGAATTCCAAAACTAATTTTAAAGAACCGATATGCATTTATGGCAGAAAGGCAAATAATTGATGCTTCTTTGATTGCTAACGAATGCTTTAACTTTTGGCAAAGAAATAAGACAATGAGAGTCCTCTACAAACTTGATCGATATTAAGAAAGCCTTCAATAAGGTCAATTGGGAATGCCTACTACACATGATGGAAAGAATGGGCTTCGAAAAAAAAAAAGAAAAAAAAGAAAAAAAAAGAGGATTGCATTTCCATAGCAACATTTTGATTCTCATTAATGGAGAACCAGCAAAGCTTATTTTCTAGTTCCTAGGGTCTTAGGAAAAGAGACCCACTTTTTCCCATCTTGCTCATTTATGCGATGGAAACTTTATCCCAAATGCTCCTTAAAGCTAACCAACTCAAGTCGATAACAAAGGTTCATTTTTCAAATAACATTAACCATATTACCATCTCAGACCTCATAGAAGACACCATGATTTTCTACAAATCTAACCTGAAATAGTTGAAATGGTTCTGTATTAGTCTTTTATACCGATCCTCTCTGAGAAGATCCGGTATAATAAAAGTTGACTTCGAATTTCGAAAATTGGAAGACCCTTTTTGAAAAGTCTGATGTTTTAAATTGAGTTTTGGTGTCTTTAATAGAGTCTCGATATTTTTATTTGAGTCCTGGTGTGTTTAGTCAAGTCCCGTTGTGTTATTTTCAAAAATAAGTTTCTTTTGGCTTTAAAAATGAATCCTCCAATTTGAGCATTTTCAATTTTTAAATCTAGTGTTTTCCAAAATTTTCAAATTTTTCAGAATCGAGTCGTTTGATTTTTAAATTGAATTTTTATTGAGTCATTTGTTTTCATTTTTTCCGGGTCCACCGTTGTGAGGAATCAAGTATTATTAAAACTAAGTTTTTTATTTGTGGAAAATAAAATGGTACAAAAAATAATAATAATAATAACAATAAGAATAATTCAAAAACAGAAAAGAGAAAAGCATGGCAAGTTGAAATAGTTCCAACAAATCACATGCAGCAGGGGAGGAGGGAATATTTTCTGTTAAAGATTTTCTTTCTTTCTTCCTGCTTCCCGCGTGCCTTTGCGCGCCAAAATCCTCTGCAACTCCCTGTAAGTACACCCACGTGCAGGCAAAAGAGGGGGGAGTCTTCACTCACTATTCAACACCTTCTCCCACTCTCTCTTCTCCTCGCTCGCTTACACTCTGCAATACCAGAGAGCTGCGACTCCGTTCCCTTGTCCATCTCCACCTCATAATTCGCCTCTCTCCACCATCCTCTTCCGTCGAACCCTCACTGCTTCACCCTCACACCAACATTTCCACAGATACTGTTCATTTTCATCCCACCACAGCCAGCCTCTAGTAGCTTTCCTCCCTCACTGCAGCAGCCAACCACGACCATCACACTAGATCCACGCTCGACGCCCCCACACACAGCCGTGAACTGAGTACGGCCACCCTCGCCACCAAAACGCAGGCAACCATGACCTCCCTCTCTCTCAGACTCTCCCGTTCTCCTGCACGAACAGCCGCAGCCATCCTGCACGACCATCTCCATATCCTCTGTCACGGCTCTCCCACACCAGACCAGCCACCATCAATTCCAGCACCGGCAAGAGTAGCAGCGGTGGTCATCATTTCCAGTTCTCTACTTCCAAACAGCTGTTGAAGCCCAGCAGAACCACCCCTCCACCGTCGTCACCTCTAGGCTACCGCCATTACTCTTGTGTCGTCGCCGTCGCCATCAAGCTCACAGCCTGCCCAACCTTCCACGATCCAGCCCCCCAACCACAGTTGTGAGCATCCTACGCACACTCCAGAGCATGCACCCCCTCCAGCAACCATCCTTGGCGCTCACGACCTCCATCTCCGGCTACTTCATAGCCACGTGATCCAGACTCTGACCCGTAGCTAGCTCCGGCCACCAACATCCATTATCAGCACCACCATCCGTCAACATCAGCTCCGCATTCCATTTCATGTCTTACAGAGTAGCTCCCTTCTCTGGTGCATCCTGGATAGATAGCAGCTCAGTTATGTGCTTCCTCGCACGGCTAGTGGCACCTCCTTCAAAAGTAGTAAGTTCATTGATGTGTGTCCCTGTTTTTATTCGGCCAATTCTGCATGCTTGGACCGTAAATGGCTTGGGGTAGACATGAAATTCCTAATCGAAATGCTTTTATTGTGGGTCATTGTTCCTGATTTTCAGTTAGAAAGCTGGAACGTGTCTTATTGTGGTCTGAAAGTGGTGCTTAAATCTCTTTACTGCATCTATTTGTGCTGGACTGAATTTCTATTGAGTTTGTGTCATTCAGGACTTTATAACGTGGTGGTAGAATACAATCGTAATGAGGTCAATTTTTTTGAATTCCTTTTGTCCTGGCTATTTTGGTAATCTGATGAACGTGTTGAGTAGTTTGCTTCATATTTTGGTCGTCGGAGCAGTGCACTCTTTCTCAACAGAGAAGTGAACTTTGATCTCCCGGGAACTGTTGAGACTTTACACACACTGATGCCCACACGTTTGCACACACATACTCCTACACACACCAACACTCACTACAAACAAATGCTCTCCTGCACACACATCATACTCATACACGTCCTGGGTTATTTATTGTTAATGTTATTTTATTTTATTTTATTTTTGTTGGCTGCCTGTAATATTGATTTAAAATAAAATATGTATATAAAGTCCAAACTGTTTCTGAAACACACACTAAAACACCCACTAAAACACACACTGTTCCACCACACACACTAAAACACCCACTAAAACACACATTGTCCCACGCACGCACACTGCTACACACACAGTCTCACACACCAACCCACACACCACCAATTCACATACAACTCACGCGCGCGTACAACGCACGCCAACCTACCCACGCATACACATACATACACCTTCACGCACGTGCACAAAGCACATGCATGCACTCAACACCTTCATTCACAGACACCCACATCCCCATGCAAGCGCATAGACATGCATGCAATTTCATACATGTGCACCCACTTATATATACCCATGCATGCATGCAGTCACACAAACACACACATTCATATTTATATACATGCAGGCATCCACTCACACTCAGATGTACACATTCACGTGCTCATGCATGCCCTTTCACACATATACACACATGCATATGTTCATGCACCATGCATGCACACTCATTCTCATCCATGCACACATACACTTAGGCATTCCAACGTCACCCATGACATCATTACTTTGACTATTGTCCATTCACGTCGGCATGCATGTGCATGTTCATTTACACATCACGCATGCATACTCGTTCTCCATCATGCTCACACATACTTCATCACACCACTTGCACATTCCAACATACACCTTAACACACACAAACTCACGTGGAAGGCAACGCGTGTTTTTGGTCTCAACCAAGACCTTAAACTGGTTTTCTCCCGAACCGGTTTATGCCGGTTTTCTCCATTTCACTTATTTATTATTCACAAAAAATCACAAAATTCTCAAAAAATCCCAAAAAATATTTTTATACTTTGATTTCCATGATTTTTATTTGTGCTATTTTGAAATTCGGGAAAAACAAATGGGCATTTGGTTGAAGGACCCGAGTTCTCCGTTTGAGTGGCCGTGTGGAAGGCCTGTGTTTGGAGATGTGGTCCTAGATTGGTTGCTTTCCTTTGGAAGGTCTCGGGGCTCCCAACTCTCGTGTGGTATTAAAGCCATGTCCTTGCCTGGAGTTCAGGAAAGTTAAGATCATAGAAGTAAATTTTAGAAGAACGAGGAACAAATAGCTCAAAGGGGAAACTCGCAAACCATGGATTCTCATTCACAAAGTACAGAAATTACACCTGCTCAACTCTCTTCTTCCATCTCTCTCCCTCCTTCCATAAAGAAAACCACTTCTTCCAAAATGACCAACCTAGTAGAATACTCCTATATTCATGACTCTGCTCAGATCCAGGAAACCTCCCTTCCTCTTGTAAATCCTTACAATATCTTCAGAAGAAAGAAATCTCTTTCCAATCAAGTTCGCACTCTTCTCATAGCTCACAACAGACCTCAAGTCAAAGAGTTCGTCCAGACTACAGCTCTTAACAAGTGTCTCATTCTAGCCTCATCCAAAGAACAATATGTCGATCTTGAGCTTGATCAAGATCTGATCAACCAATGGATTAGAGAAGGCTACACTCACCTTCACTTCGGTGCTATCAGACTGCTTCTAACACTTCATGGCTGAAAAGGACTTCCAGTTACTGCCAGAATCAACCTTTATGCAGTTCCTCAGGTTCTTGTCTCTGAGAGGAATATTGAAGTTGGGAAAGAACGTGAGACAAACGCTACCAGCTTGGAGAGTGGTAAGCGAAGTGCCAATTGCTGCATGCTCATACTGCGTGTATGTTGTGTTAAGTAAAGTGATTCTGGCAATAACTGGAAGTCAGAAACTTCCATCACAAGTTGAACAAGTCTTGAACTGGCAAACTCAAAATTCCAGAACCCAGAATACAACGTTGATTGCCATTGACCACAAAGTTGACAAACTCATCCATCATGGCGCTCAGATGAATCAGCGTTTTGACAACCTTGATTCCAGAATTGAAGCTTTATATGTTGATCTCAAGAGAAGAATTGTCATTCTTGATGCTGAACTCAGACAATTCATTTCTGAAGGATACTTTGGATCATTGTTCAATGCTAAAGAAGAAGAAATCAGAAGGCTCAAAGATGAAGTATCTCAAATTGAACGAGAATATCGTCCAAATCCTTCACCAACCTACATACCTAAAGCCTTTCCATATGCTCCATCATACTCTTTCATTCCTCAGTCACCACCGGCTCAATCCTACCAACAGCCAGACTATTCCAAGCATTTCAAATCCACTGCTGAAATCCTTAAGAGGCATTCTCATATTCCATCAGCTCCCATTTCTCGCGGATCTCCAATTCCAGAAAAACCTTTGCCCCCTGAACCTGTTGATCAAAAACTCAAAAGCCCATTTGTATCACCTGATCAATCTCCATCTTTCCTTGCTGACCCTGTTCCTGAAATACCCATTGAAGACAACAGTGATGTTTCCACTGAAATTGAAACATCATCCTCCTCCTCAAATCAAGAAATTACTGATCTCACCAATATGATGATGGCATCTCCCACAGAACTAGGATCATCCAGAACTCAAGAATTCCATGAAGAAATCGATACCACAGTTCCTATTGTGGAAGAACCCTCTGAGGCTACTTCAGCCACTTCTCATTCGGTTCCACACCATTCAAACAATAATTCATGGTTCTCTTTTGATGGATTACCTCCAGCTAAGTGGAGAGATCGAATTGATGAATTTGGTGCATGGATTGACCTCCAACTCTCAAAACCTGGGAACACTTTACAATCAGTTCTCGTTGAATTCACATCCAAATTTACTAGAACATTAAGAGACTGATTTCAAAGTCTTGGTGAATTCAGACAAGTTACATTCATTAATTCCCAGATTCCCTCCTTTGCTTTGGGAATACTCTACAGAGAATTCGTCGGAGATCCAGATATTCATGCCAATGTTGTTCGACAAGAATATTTTGAAATGAGATGTTGTTCTTTAAAAAGAAAGGATCTTGATTTCCATTATCAAAGGATGTCCAAGCGTTATTATCTTCTTGGTGGATTTCATGATGATAATCTCAGACAAGTTTACATTAATTCCCTACCAGAAGATATCCAGCCAGATTTACAGAGAAAGATTGCTTCTCTCTCTCGACCTCTCAAAGATATCTCTTTAGGAGAAATTCATCAACTGGCACTCACTGCTCTTGAAAAGTTATGTGACACTCATCAATTGTTCTCAAAGATGATGAAACAGAATCATAAGTTCACGAAGCAATGCAAGAAGCCTTACTTACAGATCAAATGCAAAGAAAAGGATTGCATCTGTAGTCCCAAAAAGAAGAAGCATTTCAAGGATTATGGTTCTGACAAACTTTCCAAGAAAGATCACAGAAAGAAAAAGAAGTTCAGATTGTTCAAGAAGAAGAACCGACGAGGACATGACAAATCTCCTCGCTGTTTCATTTGCAAGAAGAAAGGACACTATGCAAAACAATGCCCGATGAACAGGACAAAATCTGCAAAGCTTGCCCAGCAATTACAGAATGAAGAACTCGATGCAGATGTAGAATCTGTTCTTTCATAACAAGAATAGATGACTGAAGAAACAATTCTCGTCCTTACTGATTCAGAAAATTCTGATTCAGAAGATGACTACCATTCAGATGAAACTCTTCAAATCCAACCAGTTCAACCTATTCTCTTCTCTCAAGATTCTCAAATCAGCCCTCATGTTCAAATTCAGCTCCTTCCAGAAAAACATGGTAAACCCATTTCTACTGTTGCATTCATTGATACAGGATCTCATAAGATCATGATCAATCCTAAAGTCTTACCATCAGATTGTTATTCTTCCCATACTCAATTTTTCAGAGCTGCTCATGATCAAATTTTTACAACTACTTTGATTTCCAAAAAGAAAATTTGGATTAAACTCCTTCCTAATTGCATCATTTGGACTCAGGTTATCGGTAGTTCACTTCCTCAAAAAGATGTTTTATTAGGTTGGGATGTTTATTGTCTTTCAAAATCATTAAGGATTCTTCCCACTCTAATTAAGTACAAAGAGAATTCAAGCCTTTCACCCAGACAAACAAAATCTATTCTCTTTCGTATTCTCCTCCAAATTTTCAGCCCATTCAAAACGAACTTCTGAAGTTATGTGCAGAGAGTCATGATCAGTTCATTCATGATCATCCACTTTGGAAAAACCCAGACTTTTTCATTCACATTCCCTTCAAGCTCAATGAAGATGTTAGTCCGACTAAGGCTACCCATCCGGGAATGACCCCATCAGACCTTAAGCTAGCCAGAAAAGAATGTTATTCTTTGTTGAAACAAGGTCTCATTGAACCAACCACTTCCTCTTGGGCATGTCAAGCATTCTATGTTGAAAAAAGATCAGAAAAGATTAGAGGAAGAAAGAGATTGGTTATTGATTACAAGCCGTTGAATATGTTCATCAGGGATGACAAATTCCCTATTCCAAAAGCCAAAACACAATTCATCCATCTCGCTGAAGCACAAATATTTTCAAAGTTTGATCTCAAAGGTGCATTTTTGCAACTCGGCATTCACCCAGATGACAGATACAAGACAGCGTTCTGTATTCCGAATGAACAGTTCCAATGGACAGTTTTGCCCTTCGGTTTAAAGATCGCGCCGTCACTGTTTCAAAAAGCGATGACCAAGATTTTTAATCCTATTCTGCATAGTACCCTGATTTATATTGATGAAATTTTATTATTCTCAAAGAGTCTTGCAGATCACCATCAGCTTCTTGATCATTTCAACCAGCTGGCATCACAGTACGAGATAATGCTGTCAGAAAAGAAAAGCGTGATTGGACAAAAAGAAATTGATTTTCTAGGGATGAAAATTTCCCACGGTACCATCTGTCTAGGTCCACACCTCGCAGAACAATTATTGCAGTTTCTAGATGATAATCTTTTTGTCAAAGAAATTCAACAATTTCTTGGCATAATTAATTACATCAGAGACTTCATCCCATATGCGAGCCATCACACCAGGTCTCTATCACAACTGTTGAAAAAGAAACCACCCCCATGGGGTCCTGACCAGACAAATGCTGTCAAATATCTTAAGAAAGCTGCGAAGGATCCACCGCCTCTGACTATTCCATCCACAGGATGGAATAGTCAGACACCAGTGATCATTATTGGGGTGCCCTACTACTTGAAGATAAGGATGACAAAAGGTCCTACTGCGGACACGCCAGTGGAGAATTTAAAGATTCTCAAAAGCACTATCACACTGTATTCAAAAAAATAATTGCGGTGAAAAATGGAATTCAAAAATTTGACTTCTACGTCAGATCAAAGCACTTCACAGTCGAAATGGACAACTCATCTTTCCCGAAGATGCTTGAATTCCGGAACAAGATTCTCCCTGATCCACAGATTCTCAGATTGAAAGATTGGTTTTCCATATATGACTTCTCGTGAAGCATATAAAAGGCGACCACAATGTCCTCGCTGTTATGTTATCTCGCCCCCGGAAAACAGCCTTCCTCATATCCAGACACCAAACCATACCACTAATTTTCATAGCCTCATCCTCTTCTTCACCTCCTGATATCCTCTATCTCAGTGCCTCTACCTAGATACACTTCCCTCCAGAAATGTACCCTGACACCAATGATCCAGATAAGATCAAATCCTATACAAAAACCTTTTACGGCTACTATGCCAAACTGATTGGCCATCACCAAACCTTTCCAGCCTACCCATTCCTTAATCCCTATGTCATCAACCCATCATCCTTCAATACACATGTATTATGGTATCTTTGGTATCTTTCTGTTTTGCAGGTACATGTTGTATTCCTCCCGTTCCAAGAGACGTACGCTCACCTTGATGATCCAGCCAACCAGAAATCTCTGTTATGAACCTTCTTTCAGCTCTTCGACCCTCTCTTCACATGGAGAAAAAAGCTGACCACCCTCATGGGTAACCACAACCTCTGGAAGATGGACCCAACTGAAGCAGCTGCTGTACACAGTATCTTCATCCTCCATCGACTGTATTTCTACAACCCAACCAGGAAGCTCCTATGGTCCCAGAATCAAGCCTACGAATGGGATACATTGTACAATTTTCCGAGTACATAGCCAAGATACAAACCCTCACTGTTGAATCACCTTTGTGAATTAAATGGCCTGAAGTTCTGCTCCGAGCTCGTCACAGCCATTCCAGACGAGATTCCTGCTCCCAAGCCACCTGACAAAGACCCTCCGGATCCAGATCCCATGGATACGGATGATGAAGACAATCCATACAAATAGAAGACGTACTACCATCCGATTCATGGACAAATCACGGATGAAGACTACGTCAACCTCAACCTCTCGCCATCTCACAGAAGTCCATAATGGCAGGCCACGTCCACATCTACTTTATGTATTATTGTTGCTAAAGTCCACAATGGTGGGCCGTCCTATGTCTGTGTGTGTTGTAAGTTTGCATGTAAGTCCAAGTTTGTTGGCTTAAAGTCATAAAGTCTTGCATAATTAAAGGTGGTGGGTCACTCCCGCACAAATGCAGCCGCCCATGTGCTGTCACCTTTTAATTATGTCTGTTGTCAGTAGTTAGGTCGTCTTTATCAAGTTGTCAGTCGACGCCACAAAAGTCTTCACCGACTTTGCTTTATGTCGTCGTTCGTCTTTATGTCATTCTCAATGTTTGCTTTATGTTTGCGTATCATGTAAGCTTCGGGGTCTCAGACCTCTATATAAAGGGACTGCCTTCTCTTTTGTAAGACAGACGCAGTTAGAACTGGTTGATACCAATGCAGAAATAAAATCTCCCTTTGTGTTCTTATCCTCCATGGCTTTCTAATTCCCTTCTTCCCCTAAAGGTTATTTGTCTGAAGGACTTCTATGAGCTTGTAATGTCTTTATGATATTACGAGGGATATCTTTACAGTGGATACCCGTAACCTGCCGACTCACTGAGGAGTGGCGTGAGGCAAACTTCTGGTTTAACGAAACTATAATGGGTTCCTTGAATGATCATAGCATTGCGCCGAGTATGCTCTGTGCTTGCCTCTAAGGAGGATCCTGCACATCAGAAAGGTTGTACGGTCCCCAGAGACCTCCTCTGGTAAAGCATTTAGTTGAAGGACCTGAGTTCTCCGTTTGAGTGGTCGTGTGGAAGGCCTGTGTTTGGAGATGTGGTCCTAGATTGGTTGCTTTCCTTTGGAAGGTCTCGGGGATCCCGACTCTTGTGTGGTATCAGAGCCATGTCCTTGCCTGGAGTCCAGGAAAGTTAAGATCATAGAAGTAAATTTTAGAAGAACGAGGAACAAATAGCTCAAAGGGGAAACTCGCAAACCATGGATTCTCATTCACAAAGTTCAGAAATTACACCTGCTCGACTTTCTTCTTCCATCTCTCTCCCTTCTTCCATAAAGAAAACTACTTCTTCCAAAATTACCAACCTAGTAGAATACTCCTATATTCCTGATTCTGCTCAGATCCAGGAAACCTCCCTTTCTCTTGTAAATCCTTACAATATCTTCAGAAGAAAGAAATCTCTTGCCAATCAAGTTCGCACTCTTCTCATAGCTCACAACAGACCTCAAGTCAAGAAGTTCGTCCAGACTACAGCTCTTGAAAAGTATCTCATTCCAACCTCATCCAAAGAACAATATGTCGATCTTGAGCTTGATCAAGATCTAATCAACCAATGGATTAGAGAAGGCTACACTCACCTTCACTTCGGTGCTGTCAGACTGCTTCTGACACTTCATGGCCGTAAAGGACTTCCAGTTACCGCCAGGATCACTTTACTCAACACAACATACACGCAGTATGAGCATGCAGCAGTTGGCACTTCGCTTACCACTCTCCAAGCTGGTAGCATCTGTCTCACGTTCTTTCCCAACTTCAATATTCCTCTCAGAGACAAGAACCTGAAGAACTGCATAAAGGTTCAACTGCAGATTACCGGTGCTCCACAAGTTTCTTCAGCCTACATGGCTACCCTTCACCATCAGCTCATCTACAGACTGCAAGATCATGTTGTTGATCTCCCCCTTCCGGGACAATCTGAGGACGCTATCCTGATTACTACTGAACGAGAAGATGATGTTCCCACTATTCTTCAGATTCCACGTCAGATTCCCAGGGAAGAGTTAAAATAACTCATTCCTCTATAGTGGATTTCCAGCTATGAACAGCTTCATCAGCAATTGTCACCCATCCATCTTTCAGATCCCAAGTTCCAGAGACTTCCAGATGGAACGGTAAAGACGGTGTTCAACCCGAAAGATACAACTTCATCTAGCACTCCTCCGGTGTTCCAATCATTAATGATAAAACCTGTTACTTTCGAGGATGACATTCCAGTCAGCCACGTTGAAGCAGAAGGATCCCCCATCTATACCGACAAAATTAAAGGACATTTCATATGGGATGTTGATCCATCAATGTGCTATCCAAATTGCTCTTGCTGCCAATCACAAAAAAGAGAAACCAAACCATCCTGTAAACCTTTCTCTCCACACAGAAAACCTAATAACCCAAGCAGCCCACGGATAGGCATCCGACGTCCAAATCCAAAACCAAAGCCCTTATGGATCTACGACAGAGCCCTTGAAATTCTTCATGAAGAAGAATCCTTCCTCCTGAAGAACCTGAACCAGAACCTTACCAAAGTGCAATATCCAAACTACCTCAATCTCAGCCAATTCCCTGTTTTATGGCTTCTCCTTATGACAAACAGTTTCCACCCTTGGAACCAAGATCATATACAGATTCCAACCTTCATTCCAGACCATTCATCCAACTCTCTAAAGTTCAACCAGATGGATCTAGGAAGCTTCCATCCCAAGCTGAACAAGTCCTAAACTGGCAAACTCAGAATGCTAGAACCCAGAATACAATGTTGACTGTCATTGATTACAAAGTTGACAAACTCATCCATCATGGTGCTTAGATGAATCAGCGTTTTGACAACCTTGATTCCAGAATTGAAGCTTTATATGTTGATCTCAAAAGAAGGATTGATTGCCTTGATGCTGAACTCAAACAATTCATTTCTACAGGATACTTTGGATCATTGTTCAATGCTAAAGAAGAAGAAATCAGAAGACTCAAAAATGAAGTATCTCAAATTGAACGAGAACATCTTCCAAATCCTTCACCAACCTACATACCTAAAGCTTTCCCATACACTCCATCATATTCTTTCATTCCACAATCACCACCTACACCATCCTACAGACAGCCAGATTATTCCAAGCATTTCAAATCCACTACTGAAATCCTTAAGAGACATTCTCTTATTCCATCAGCTCCTATTACTCGCAGATCTCCAATTCCAGCAAAGCCTTTACCTCCTGAACCTGTTGATCAAAAGCTCAAAAGCCCATTTGTATCACCTGATCAATCTCCATCTTTCCTTGCTGACCCCATTCCGGAAATACCCATTGAAGACAACAGTGATGTTTCCACTGAAATTGAAACATCGTCCTCCTCCCCTGATTAAGAAATTACTGACCTCACCAATATGATGATGGCATCTCCCACAGAACCAGGATCATCCAGTACTCAAGAATTCCATGAAGAAACCGATACCACAGTTCCCATTGTGGAAGAACCCACTGAAGCCACTTCGGCTACTTCTCATTCGGTCCCTGATCAGTCAAACAATAATTCATGGTTCTCTTTTGATGGATTACCTCCAGCTAAGTGGAGAGATCGAATTAGTGAATTTGGTGCATGGATTGACCTCCAATTCTCAAAACCCGGGAACACTTTACAATCAGTTTTCGTTGAATTCACATCCAGATTTACTGGAACATTAAGAGACTGGTTTCAAAGTCTTGGTGAATTCAGACAAGTTACATTCATTAATTCTCAGATTCCCTCCTTTGTTTTGGGAACACTCTACAAAGAATTCATCGGAGATCCAGATATTCATGCCAATGTTGTTCGACAAGAATATTTTGAAATGAGATGTTGTTCTTTAAAAAGAAAGAATCTTGATTTCCATTATCAAAGGATGTCCAAGCGTTATTATCTTCTTAGTGGATTTCATGATGATAATCTCAGACAAGTTTACATTAATTCCCTGCCAGAAGATATCCAACTAGATTTATAGAGAAAGATTGTTTCTCTCTCTCGACCTCTCAAAGATATCTCTTTAGGAGAAATTCATCAACTGGCACTCACTGCTCTTGAAAAGTAATGTGACACTCATCAATTGTTCTCAAAGATGATGAAACAGAATCAGAAGTTCACAAAGCAATGCAAGAAGCCTTACTTAGAGATCAAATGCAAAGAAAAGGATTGCATCTGTAGTCCCAAGAAGAAGAAGCATTTCAAAGATTATGGTTTTGACAAACTTTCCAAGAAAGATCACAGAAAGAAAAAGAAGTTTAGATTCTTCAAAAAGAAGAACCGACGAGGACATGAAAAATCTCCTCGCTGTTTCATTTGCAAGAAGAAAGGACACTATGCAAAACAATGCCCAATGAACAAGACAAAATTTGCAAAGCTTGCCCAGCAATTACAGAATGAAGAACTCGATGCAGATGCAGAATCAGTTCTTTTAGAACAAGAAGAGATGACTGAAGAAACAATTCTCGTCCTTACAAATTCAGAAAATTATGATTCAGAAGATGATTATCATTTAGATAAAACTCTTCAGATCCAACCAGTTCAACCTATCCTCTTCTCTAAAGATTCTCAACTCAGCCCTCATGTTCAAATTCAGCTCCTTCCAGAAAAACATGGTAAACCCATTCCTGTTGTTGCATTCATTGATACAAGATCTCATAAGACCATGATCAATCCTAAAGTCTTACCATCAGATTGTTGGTCTTCCCATACTCAATTTTTTAGAGCTGCTAATGATCAAATTTCTACAACCACTTTGATTTTCAAAAGGAAAATTGGGATTAAACTCCTTCCTAATTGCATCATTTGGACTTAGGTTATCGGTAGTTCACTTCCTCAAAAAAATGTTTTATTAGGTTGGGATGTTTATTGTCTTTCAAAATCCTTAAGGATTCTTCCCACTGAAATTAAGTACAAAAGAGAATTCAAGCCTTTTACCCAGAAAAACAAAATCTATTCTCTTTCGTATTCTCCTCCAGATTTTTAGCCCATTCAAAACAAACTTCTGAAGTTATGTGCAGAAAGTCATGATCAGTTCATTCATGATCATCCACTGTGGAAAAACGCAGACTTTTTCATCCACATTCCCTTCAAGCTCAATGAAGATGTTAGTCCGAGTAAGGCTACCTATCCGGGAATGACTCCATCAGACCTTAAGCTAGCCAGAGAAGAATGTTATTCTTTGTTGAAACAAGGTCTCATTGAACCAACCACTTCGTCTTGGGCATGTCAAGCATTTTATGTTGAAAAAAGATCAGAAAAGATCAAAGGAAAAAGGAGATTGGTTATTGATTATAAGCCGTTGAATGTGTTCATCAGGGATGACAAGTTCCCTATTCCAAAAACCAGAACACAGTTCATCCATCTTGCTGAAGAAGAAGTATTTTCAAAGTTTGATCTCAAAGGTGCATTTTTGCAACTCGGCATTCACCCAGATGACAGATACAAGATAGCGTTCTGTATTCCGAATGAACAGTTCCAATGGACAGTTTTGCGCTTCGATTTAAAGATCGCGCTGTCACTGTTTCAAAAAGCGATGACCAGGATTTTTAATCCTATTCTGCATAGTACCCTAATTTATATTGATGACATTTTATTATTCTTAAAGAGTCTTGCAGATCACCATCAGCTTCTTGATCATTTCCACCAACTGGCATCACGATACGGGATAATGCTATCAGAAAAAAAAAAAAAAAAAGCGTGATTGGACAAAGAGAAATTGATTTTCTAGGGATGAAAATTTCCCACGATACCATCTGTCCAGGTCCACATCTCTTAGAACAATTATTGCAGTTTCTAGATGATAATCTTTCTGTCAAAGAAATTCAACAATTTCTTAGCATAATTAATTACATCAGAGACTTCATCTCGCATGGGATCACACCAGCTCCCTATCACAGCTGTTGAAAAAGAAACCACCCCCATGGGGCCCTGACCAGACAAATGCTGTCAAATATCTCAAAAAAGCTACCAAGGATCCACCGCCTCTGACTATTCTATCCACAGGAAACCTTATCCTCCACTCAGACCCCAGTGATCATTATTGGGGTGCCCTACTGCTTGAAGATAAAGATAACAAAAGGTCCTACTGCGGACATGCAAGTGGAGAATTCAAAGATTCCCAGAAGCACTATCACACTATATTCAAAGAGATAATTGCGGTGAAAAATGGAATTCAAAAATTTGACTTCTACCTCAGATCAAAGCACTTCACAGTTGAAATGGACAACTCATCTTTGCCAAAGATGCTTGAATTCTGGAACAAGATTCTCCCTGATCCACAGATTTTCAGACTGAAAGACTGGTTTTCCAGATATGACTTCTCCGTGAAGCATATAAAAGGCGACCACAATGTCCTCGTTAATATGTTATCTCACCCCCGAAAAACAGCCTTCCTCATATCCAAACACCAAGCCATACCACTGATTTTCATGGCCTCATCCTCATCACCTCCTGATATCCTCTACCTCAGTGCCTCTACCCAGATAAACTTCCCTCCAGAAATGTACTCTGACACCAATGATCTAGATAAGATCAAATCCTATGCAAAAACCTTTTACGGCTACGTCATCAACCACACCTTTCCAGCCTACCCATTCCTTAATCCCTACGTCATCAACCCATCATCCTTCAATACACATGTATTATGGTATCTTTGGTATCTTTCTATTTTGCAGGTACATGCCGTATTCCTCCCTCTCCAAGAGACGTATGCTCACCTTGATGATCCAGCCAACCATAAATCTCTGTTCTGGACCTTCCTTCAGCTCTTTGACCCTCTCTTCACATGGAGAAAGAAGCTGACCACAACCTCTGGAAGATGGACCCAGCTAAAGCAACTGCTATACACAGTATCTTCATTCTCCATCGACCGTATTTCTACAACCTAACCAGGAAGCTCCTATGCTCCCAAAATCAAGTCTACGAATGGGATACGTTGCACAATTATACCAGTACATGGCCAAGGTACAAACTCTCACTGTTGAATCACCTCTGTGAATTAAATGACCTAAAGTTCTGCTCCGAGCTCGTCACAGCCATTCCAGATGAGATTCCTGCTCCCAAGCCACCTGACAAAGACCCTCCGGATCCAGATCCCATGGATACAAATGATGAAGACAACCCATACAAACAGAAGACATACTATCATCCGATTCATGGACAAATCACGGATGAAGACTACGTCAACCTCAACCTCTCGCCATCTCACAGAAGTCCATAATGGCAGGCCACGTCCACGTCTACTTTATGTATTATTGTTGCTAAAGTCCACAATGGTGGGCTGTCCTATGTCTGTGTGTATTGTAAGTTTGCTTGTAAGTCCAAGTTTGTTGGCTTAAAGTCATAAAGTCTTGCATAATTAAAGGTGGTGGGTCACTCCTGCACAAATGCAGCCGCTCTTGTGTTGTCACCTTTTAATTATGTCTGTTGTCAGTAGTTAGGTCGTCTTTATCAAGTTGTCAGTCGACGCCACAAAAGTCTTCACCGACTTTGCTTTATGTCGTCGTCCGTCTTTATGTCATTCTCAATGTTTGCTTTATGTTTGCGTATCATGTAAGCTTCGGGGTGTCAGACCTCTATATAAAGGGACTGCCTTCCCTTTTGTAAGGCAGACGCAGTTAGAACTGGTTGATACCAATGTAGAAATAAAATCTCCCTTTGTGTTCTTATCCTCCATGGCTTTCTAATTCCCTTCTTCCCCTAAAGGTTATTTGTCCGAAGGACTTCTATTTTCTTACTTCTATGAGCTTGTAATGTCTTTATCATATTACGAGGGAAAAACATTGAAAAATCACAAAAGAATCACAAAAAATGTTTTCACACAGGAAAAATCACAAAATATTTTTTAGGCACAAAAAACCGTTTCCATCCCGAACAAACTTCGAAAACCTCCCGGAATAGTATTTTCCTACTTAGAAAAACCTATAGGTTTCAAAATTCCCAAGAGTGTATTTTCATAAACTATTTTCTTGATTTTCCATCCCAATGATTGCAACCAAAGGTATAGACTCTCCAGAATATTGGATTGCCCTGGTTTTGAGGGAATACCTATACAATATTTTCATTCTTTTGATTTTTGAATGGGTGTATCTTTGACAGGCTTATTAAATTTATTTTGGGGATAACTTTCGATTAATTTGGTACCATTCATAAGAACGGATGTGTAGGGGGTGCTAATACCTTCCCCTTGCATAATTGTACTCCCGAGCCCGACTCTGGTTACGTAGACCGATTCTATCCCTAATGAGGTAGCAATCAAGTGTTCCAACCATACTTCAAAAGGTTAGTGGCGACTCCATCACTCATTGTTTTCCACGAAAAAATATTTTTCAAAATACACATCCCAATTTTTCCCAGTTTGCAGCTGCACCCATTTTTTTCCGGAGAGTGGTTTTTCTCTAGTAGGGTCTGAGACATCGCGACAGCTTGGCGACTCTGCTAGGGACACTTGAGAGTCTAGCCAGTAATTAATTTAAAATTATCCCAATCTCAAATCCAAATAATTCTTCTTGATTACTCCCTTTCATTTTTGTACAAATTGATAACTTAATTGCATAAATGTGAATAATTATGTGTATAAGATTAATTGTAAATTCTTTGCTTGCGATTTACTTTGAATAAAGCATGTGATCATTTGTATGATTCATAGTTGTAAGACATGTGTTTAATTCTGAATAATGGATGGATGTGGTGTAGAGGCTGTAGGTTGAAATTGTTAAACTCACACACCTTCACAGCTTTATACTCGGGCTTTCCTTTGCTAGGATTAGAAAGAAGTGTAATAGTCTCAGTTCCCATGTAGCATGGCCTATGGGGACCCGCAAACCACTCCGCTCAGTGCAAGCTTTGTCTGGACCTCTATGAGGAAGGATTAAAGTTTCAATCTAGAAACCTATTGTCAATAGGGATTAGATCCTAACTACACATGATTTTCCATAATCCCTTGCCTAGGGTACAGCCTTAGAGAACCCTATGTACATTCCTTCCCTTGGGTTGGGACAGAAGCCACATCCTTCTCCACATGTTGTAATCTATGACTGTTGTATATATGCTTTGTACATTCTACATCCATGTCAGATATCCATATCACTTGGCCAACATTTCGAGAAAAGCCTAATTCATTTATGAAAAAGTCAAAATTTTATCTCTTAAAGTACCTTACCCAGGGGAGAAATGGATCATTCAAAGGATCATTGAGGTTCTTCCCGGAACTCTAGCCAAATGATTGTTTAGGTTCCATTACATGCATACATGCATGCATGTTCTTCTCCAATGGGCCGGTAATCACTTTCCGCCTTCCTGACAAGCCAAATTAAAATTCAGGATTTCAACATTGAGCCCACTTCTACTCACCACTGCAAAACCAGGAGTAAAGCAAAGACCATGGCAAAATAATTAGAAAACAGAATGCTAGGAATGGAGTAGTGGCAGAAAGAGCTGAATAACAAGATGAATAAGCTTCTAGACCTAATGATGAACAAGGGCAAGATTGTGCAACCACAAAATGTTGAGGAGGAGTCAGACCCCACTTATCCTCTGGGATTCACCCTCTTACATAGGCAAACCTCAACACAACCTCTGGTTGCCACAAGGATTCCACTCTAAGGCTCACTTCACAGGTGGAGTGACATTGTATACAACCAGGTCAATTAGTGGGACTAACCTCAACCTAAACACACTTTAAGAGGATGGTGCACCTAGCTTTCCTAACCAGGTCTATGTCAATCCAAGACTATTCAATAGGGCTAGTCTCCCTCTTTAGGCCCACGCCTGGAATATAATAAGTATTCAAATTTGCATACAAACAAATGCCTCTTACAGAAGCAGATAAGTACCACTACGCACTAGAACTAATCAATGCACATCAATAATATAGGAACTATAAGCTCAGTGCTCTATATGTGCAATCAACACTCAGAATAATTACTTTATCTAATCAAGCACAAGAGTGTATTTTAGAACTATCTTTGAAACTATGTATCACTATATCTCAATCACAAGCTTAGGGTTTCAAAGATTTCTAACAAGAGTATTCTAAATATCTCTGAACAAGCCAAATGAGTCTTGTAATAACAATGCAAAGACCCACTTAGCTATAGGATTTTTCCCACACAAGATTTATCAAATTAAATCGATGAAAAAAATCCTTGCTTAACTCACAATATGAAAATCAAATATCTCAAACAAGATTTTCAAAAGCATAAACACAAGAGATATATATAAAAAAATAAAATTGTCAAAAATATTTTTCTTCACAACGCAAGACAAGCTTTTGAGTCTTGCAATAAGAATGCAAAGACTCACAAGCTTAAGAAGGTTCACCCAAAAATGAATTTATAAACTAAATCACCGGGGAAATCCTTTGGGCTTAACTCTCAAGAAAATCAACAAAGAAATCACAAGTGTGAGAGTATAAGCTGATGTAGGATCTCTCAATATACTCTTACTCAAAAGGATTTGGCAATAGAATGATCAAATGGACGAGTATATGGCTTTTGTATAAAGAAAGGGCTCTCAAAAATTCAGAGAGAATTTTTTCAATCTAACTCCCTAATCTAGTCTTACTTTTAGCAAATGATCTCATATATATAGACATGGGAAGAATTACAACCATTAAGGACATATTTGTCATTTTGGAAAAAAGTTTAAGTGAGGTTAATAAATTTTATCTATGTTTTAACTTCAGTAATTCTCACCAACCCGAGAGCACCGATCGACCAAACTTAATATTCAGTTGACCAAGTGGCTAGGTTTGGTCAACTGGTTTGGTCAACTGGGAGAAATTTAAATTAGGAGGATGGTCGACCAGACTTGAAGGTTTCAAAGCTGATTTTCCAAATCCGTGCGGTTCAGTCAATCAGGTCAATTTGAACTATGAGATTCGGTTGACCAGCTGGTTGGCATTTCCCACATGGGGCTTCAGTCGACCAGGGTGTTGCCCATATAACTCTGGTTGATCAATCGAGCGGTCAACTTGTTGACCCAGGGTGGTTCATTCGACCAGGTCTTGCTTATATACTTCTGGTTTGTCGACTGAGTTGTCAACATGTCGACCCAATTGGGGTTCGATCAATCGAGGAACTTAGTGTAACTGAGTTAGGTTAACCAAACATGCCAATTTTGGCATTTTCGGTCATTTTTCTCTTTGAAATGATGCCCCTATTCATATGATGATTAACTTAAATTTGATAAGGCAGTCATTTATGCATGCATGGGGAACCTAAGATCAATCACCACTGGCATGAGCGCTACTACCCCCAGGGTCTATCATGAAAAGATAATAACATAGTTTGAGGACCCTGTCTGCATATCATAACTAACATACTTATCTAACTGAAATCTCATATCATCCATTTAACATAATGTCCTTATTCTTAAATTGTATTAAAATTTGTCCAAATCCATTCAAATGTTCAAAATCAATGCTCTCGAATGCAACGTTACATTTTTCACTATTGATATTACTACTGTACAAATTATATAATATGCATGATTATGAAATCTTTGTCAATTTGTTATATCATATAATTATTTTTCCTAATTATACTTAGCATTAACTCTCCTCAATTTGGTATACTAAATTTTTTTTAATGACTCTTAATTTGTAGGATTCGCGGCTATCATAACATCAGCATGATGTCATGCATGCATGCACTACAGTTATTAGATGCAACTTTTAACTATTTCTTTATAATTTTTATTTTTATTTGAACAAATGGAGTTTTTGTATTTTAATTTGAATTTGTATTAGTATTTGTATTTGAATTCTCAACATATGTTATTTTAATTGAATTTGTATTTAAATTCAAAATTTTGAATGATTTACGAATTTTGTAGTCATTACGGTTTCAGTTTATATATTTAAAAATGTAATTATAGATTTTTATATAAGAATTCATGATTAAATCAAATTAGTATAAAAGGTTGTTTAATTTTTCTAATTATTAGTGCAGGATTCAAATTCCTCACTAATACCCTACTATTAGTGACGAAAATTCGTCACTAATACCGCTGCTATTAGTGACGAATTTCTAATTCGCCAATAATACCACACTAGTAGTCACGAATTTCTAATTCGTCACTAATACCACACTAGTAGTCACGAATTTCTAATTCGTCAATAATATCTTACTATTAGTGACGAATCTCTAATTCGTCACTCATACCGCCCCTATTAGTGACGAATTTTTGATTCGCCAATAATACCAATCTAGTAGTGATGAATTTCTAATTTGTCACTAATACCATACTAGTAGTCACGAATTTCTAATTCGCCAATAATATCATACTAGTAGTGACGAATATTTAAGTCGTCATTAATACCCTACTAGTAGTGACGAATTTATAATTCGTCACTAATACCCCTACTAGTAGTGACAAATTTATAATTTGTCACTAATACCCCTACTATTAGTGACGAATTTGAGTTAAACCGTTATATACAATATAGTGACGGTGTTAGGGTTTTAGTGGCGGATTTAATCCGTCACTAATACTCCATTATTAGTGACGAAAATTATATTTTTCACTAAAAGTTAGTAGTAACGGCACATATAACAACTATTTGAAAACTATTAGTAACGAATTTATGACTATTAGTGACGAATTTTATTCGTCACTAATACCTTGATTTTTTGTAGTGTTGATTGGTTAAATTTAAAAATGTAATCATAGGCTAATCAAGCAAAGTTCTTTAAGACAAGCGTGTAAGGCACATGGATACCTTTACTAACATAATCGCACTCCCAAACACTACTTTGATTATACATACCAAAATTAGTTCTAAATTTGAATTTAATGTAGGAATCATGATATCAGTAGCAATTAGGTTTCCTAATTAATCGCACCTAAGGTAAAGAATAAGTTAAATTAGAGGCAGCTTTTTTAGACATTCATAATAATGTCACTCATACTTTGCCGGTTACCATATGAATTTAGGTAATCCGGCTCGACCCCAATTCAAGAGGTGACAATAAGCTAATACAATATTCTAATATGGTGAGGATTTATAAGAACTAGGGGACATGAAATAGATGCTTATATTAAAATAGTTGAAACTTTGGTGACTTAAGTGTGACTTTCAGCAGTGGCAATGCAATCCCCACTTTCTTAGCTGTTGTCACCTTCATTCCCCACTATATTCAAAATTAATAAATTGAGGGTCTGTTTAGTTGTTTAAATTATTTTCATATTTATTTATTTTCTAGATTTCTAAACAATTATGAAATCACACATTTTTTTTTTCCAATTTTTCAACTTTCAAATAAGAAATCAGAGATCTAAAAAAATAATAATATAATAAAATTTATTATATTAAATCATTGTACACAAATGATTGGTGCCAAAACTATTTTGTAAAGTACATATTTTCTTTAAAAATATCTTTAAAGTCTTGTTTAACACGTTCTATGCACAATTGAAATATTGTTTACTGGATTATATATATTAACACACATATGAATGTGTTAATGATGGAATTTTTTTTTTGGAATTCACATTCTAACGGTAGCATACTTCCCTTTTTCAGAAAAAAAAAAAAAAAAAAAAACACAGCCATTTCCGTCGAATTTTTGACACTAACCATACATTATCACTTGACTTTGTCACGTTTTTTATTTAAATTTTTATTACTTCATCTAGACACCAAATAAAAAAGTTATATGACACCTTTTTAAATAGCCTATAAATACTAGATAAAACAAAAAATTGCTTTAGGTGCATATTTTAGGGGAAAAAATTAATAATAACCTGTTAAAAAATCATATGAGGCTTTAATTACATGAGGAGAGGTACCCATCAATCTCCCATCCCTTCTTCACAAAATATTTTTAGCAAATAATCTCTCAATTTACTTAAATTTAGAATTCATTAATTATAAAATATTATTTTAACGTTTAAATTCACATGAACTGATAACAGACATTTTTAATTCAATTGGTTTAAATAATAAAATAAATATCGTGCGGTTAAAAATCTTATTATGTGTTTGAGAGCATGAAATTTGGATCACAAATTTAAATTTGTGTCTGTTTAGATAAAATATAGGATAAAATTATAATAAATTTTTTAAAAATAATAAAATCTTAAAATTTATACTCCCAAACACATACTACCTTAATCTTTGAATCATTTCTTAATCATTAATTTAATCTCTACTCCACTTCACATTTTTTAATTTAAAAAGACTTTAGCATGAACTTTTAAGTTCATTTTAACCATACTTCTTCCCAAGCTTTTAAAGTTCAAAGAACTTTTGCGTGGAATTTTCAATTATCTTATATTAGTTGACCTAGACCTACTAAACTAACCAATGAGGGAGACATCATGTGTGATGGCTAGGGAATTTCCACAATCCTCCATTCACACTATCCGTGAGATGACCCGATTTTTCTAGCATTTTTTTTTTCATACAATAATAAATAATAACATTCCATCATTTACCACATATCTCTTATACCATATATCAATATAGCCCGACCCGAAATGGGATACCAGGTATCTGACCATCAATACACATAAACCATGCAGCAGAATACATAAAATGTTTGGGTTCCAAATTACAATACAAGAGTGCTATAACCTCTACACACATACATATACTTTTTTTTTTTTTTTTTCTTTTTCAAAGAAGGATGACACCTCAATTTATTTATTGATATACCATCACTTTTGACGGAGGAATAACGTGGTTACAAGACAAGCAATGGAAGATTACAATAGAAAAAAAAAAAAAAAACAAACTTTAAAGGCCTCCCAAAAATAACACCAACATCCAATGAAAACAGGGCTACAACTCCAAATAAAACAAAACATGGACCTACAAACCAATAAAACACCTCATGCAACAAAACAAACAAAAGAAAAAAAAAACCTCATATAAGCATAAACCAATATCAATAGGAAATTAGCTAAACATACCTCATATAAGTCGTACACATCTTCTCCAGTTTATACAAACCATTGATAACTCTAGGAAGTTGACTACTATTTGTGAACAAATTATTCCTCCCCATAATACATTATCGAGCCAAAACATCTGCTACTTTGTTCCCTTCTCTATACCAATAATTTATCAAAAAGTCTACTCCCTCCAATAAACCAATAAGTTGATCCCAAAAATCTCACAAATACCATAAGGAGCACTTACTAGATCTTATCCAATTTGTTACAATATTCGAATCACATTCAATATCAATACTGGTATGACTCAAATGTTTGCAAATCTTTATTCCTTCCATCACAACTCTCAATTCAGCTTCATTATCTAAACAAGAACCAAAATATTTTGAAAAATCAAAAATAAAAGAACTTGTATGGTTTTTAAGGATGCCACCACCACCCGCTAGCCCTGGGTTCCCTAAGCTTCTCTCATCCAAATTTAGTTTCAACCTCCCTACACACATACATATACATCCCCAAAAATCCACAAAATACTCTAGGAATTATACAAGTCATATCCCCAACTCTAAAAATACTTACCTGGAATACTAGGGTATCAAGACCTTCTCTAACTAGGAACTCTCTCTGCTCGACTGTCCTGATTTCCTAAAATTTTTAAATTCTGGGTGAGACACCTCTTAATACGACAAAATAAATTATTTACAGTGTGTGACAACATGAGCTTTATTCTTTCATAATACATTCATTTCAATGATTATATCAATTGGGAAAAATATATAGCTTTGTACTCAAAATCATATATATAAACATAGTTTCGTAAACTTTCATATCATTTTCATAATCATATACATAAGCTTTCATATCTCATACCATATTCATACTCTTTCATTTTTCATAACATATACATATTCATTTTTTGTATCATATATGTACTCTATCATTTCTCTTATTCATAATCATACTCTAACCCATATTCTCATAGGTTTTCATATCATTTCTCATGTTCATATTCTATCTTATGAGTATCCTCCAGCATATAGCATAATGTGTATGTAACTCACAGCTATTAATTCTCATTTCATTTCTCCATATCCATATTCTAGCCTATGAATATCCACCAGCATATAGCACTAAACGTCTGTAACTCATGGTTGTTCATCATATCTAAGATATACAATTATCACGTCTATAATGAGTAACCATCCTGAGGATATTCACATCACATCGTCATGTATTCACCCCATATGAACAGGTTGTGCGGCCTGAAAACTGGACCTAGCAGTGGTTGGCCTACCCGGTTAGATCAAAACAGGGAATACGTAGCTGAAGTATGATTAGCCTACCCAATCTTGGTCCAGACCCCATGGGGTAACACAACCCTTCTCAGACCCAATTGACTGTCTCGCCACACTCTGTACCAAATGTGTGGTTACACTAATCACAAATACTGGCAAGGGTACTGTGCTCTATATACTATGGTCCATGAGGGTTCTCATTTCTACATTTATGTATTCACATTTCATTACATTTGTATATCTCATCATATCAGTATTATTCTCGTCATTTCTATATCATTTCCATCATATCTGTATTCATTTCATCTCATATCTGTATATATCTCAATTTAACATTTCTGTATAAAACATCTCTCTGCATATCACGTATATCATCATTTCAGTAAAACATATATATATATATATATATATATATATATATATATCATATCATATCTCTATAAAAACATATTTGTAAATCATATTAAATATCAAACTAAAAGATCCTGGATTATGAGATACAAATAAATATTCAAGTAATATAATTGAAGAATTACAGGCCGTCACAGATTATCAAATATCAATCAATCATTAGCGGTACAAGTTCTCGTCAACTCTGCAACTGACAACGTTGCTAACTGTCTAACACATTAATAGTTAAGACACGTTAAATCTTTATCATTGTAAAGTGTAAATGGAAGAGAGAGATACAAACACGATAAAAATACCACATTACTATTTCTTCCAACAAATTTACATCATTTAGGAGTTTTGGTGGTCAATTGTCTTTTCACAATTACTATTTGGTAACTTAAAAAATTATGAAATTTTTTTAAAACTTAAATTGTCTCAAAAATTATTTTAGGAATAATAAACTATTGGCGATTGAGCCTACTCTATTATTTGACTTAGATGAGTTAACGTACATACTTTTTTTCTTTAAAAAATTAAAATTTCCTTAAAAATAGGTAGAAGAAAAATCTTATTCATTTTCCTTTATTTCTCAAAAAATTTTGGACAGTTAAATAGAGGGACGCGCACAATTATCACTTGACTTTGTCATGTTTTCTATTTAAATTTTTATTACTTCATCTAGGCACCAAATAAAAAAGTAATATGACACCTTTTTAAATAGCCTATAAATACTAGATAAAAAAAAATTGCTTTTGGTGCAGATTTTAGGAAAAAAAATTAATAATAACCTGTTAAAAAATCATACGAGGCTTTAATTACACAAGGAAAGGTACCCATTAGTCTACCATCCCTTCTTCACAAAATATTTTTAGCAAATAATTTCTCAATTTACTTAAATTTAGAATTCATTAATTATAAAATATCATTTTAACATTTAAATTCACATGGACGGATAAAAGACAAATTTTAATTTAGTTGGTTTAAATAATAAAATAAATATTGTGTGGTTAAAAATCTTATTATGTGTTTGAGAGCATGAAATTTGGATCACAAATTTAAATTTGGGTCTATTTAGATAAAAAATAAGATAAAATTATCTTAAATTTTTTTAAAATAGTAAAATCTTAAAATTTATACTCCCAAACACATACTACCTTAATCTTTGAATCATTTCTTAAGTACTAATTTTATCACCACTCCTCTCCACATTTTTAAATTTAAAAAGACTTTAGCATGGACTTTTAAGGTCATTTTAATCATACTTCTTCCCAAGGATTTAAAGTTGAAAGAACTTTTGCATGGAATTTCCCACTTATCTTAGATTAGTTGACCAAGACCTACTAAACTAACCAATCAGGGAGACATCACATGCGATGGCAAGGGAATTTCCACGATCCTCCATTCACACTATCCGTGTGACGACTCGATTTTTCTACCATTTTTTTCATACAATAATAAATAATAATATTTAATCATTGACCACATATCCATGATATCATATATCAATATAACCCGATTCAAAATGGGATACCGGGTATCTGACCATCAATACACACAAACCATGCAGCGAAATACATAAAATGTTGGGGTTCCAAAATAAAATACCATGGTGCTATAACCTCTACACATACATATACATTCTCAAAAATCCACAAAATACTCTAGGAATTATACAAGTCATATCCCCAACTCTAAAACACTTACACTAAATACTAGGATAACAGGACCTCCTCTACCTCGGAGCTCTCTCGGCTCATCTGTCCTGATTTCCTCAAATGTTTAATTTTTGGGTGAGACATCTTTCAATAAGATGGAATAAATTATTTACAGTATGTGGCAAACATTAACAATTGGCTGGAAAACTGCACAATTTCTTTTATAAAAGGTTGTTAAATGTTAATAATTGAGACACGTTAAATCTTTATCATCATAAAATATAAATGGAAGAGAGAAATACAAACACAATAAAAATGCCACATTACTATTTCTTCCAAAAAAATTACATCATTTAGGAGTTTTGGTGGCCAATTGCCTTTTGTCAATTACTATTTGGTAACTTAAAAAATTATGAAATTTTTTTTTAAAATTAAATTTTCTCAATTTTTAAATTATTTTAGGAATAATAAACTACTCGCGATTGAGACTACTCTATTATTTGACTTAGATGACTTAACATACTTAATTTCTTTCTTTCAAAAATTAAAATTTTCTTTTAAAAAAAAAAAAAGTAGAAGAAATTCTTATTCATTTTCCTTTATTTCCAAAAATTTTATGGACAGTCAAACAGAGGGACACGGACAGTTAAGCGGGGACCAAAGAAAATAGAGAAAGAACACGTGTTCATGCAGCCAAAGAATTATTTAATGGAGCCTTAATCCTCAAGATAATACAAATTAATTGGAATGCCACAAAATATTATTTTAACACTTAAATTCACATGAACTGATAAAAGGCAAATTTTAATTCAGTTGGTTTAAATAATAAAATAAATATTGTGTGGTTAAAAATCTTATTATGTGTTTGAGAGCATGAAATTTGGATCACAAATTTAAATTTGTGTCTGTTTAGATAAAATATAAGATAAAATTATCTTAAATTTTTTAAAAATAGTAAAATTTTAAAATTTGTACTCCCAAACACATACAACCTTAATCTTTGAATCAATTATTAATTATTAATTTAATCTCTACTCCTCTCCACATTCTGAAATTTAAAGACTTTAGCATGAACTTTTAAGGTCATTTTAATCATACTTCTTCCCAAGCTTTTAAAGTTGAAAGAACTTTTGCGTGGAATTTTGAATTATCTTATATTAGTTGACAGGGACCTACTATACTAACCAATCAGGGAGACTTCACGTGCGATGGCAGGGGAATTTCCACGATCCTCTATTCACACTATCCGTGTGACGACTCGATTTTTCTATCATTTTTTTTCATATGATAATAAATAATAACATTCCATCTATTACCACATATCCCTGATAACATATATCAATACAGTCGACCCGCAATGGGATACTGGGTATCTGACCATCAATACACACACCCATGCAATGGAATACATAAAATGTATGGGTTCCAAAATACAATACGAGAGTGCTATAACCTCTACACACATATATATACATCCCCAAAAATCCACAAAATACTTTGCAAATTATACAAGTCATATCCCCAACTCTAAAATACATACCCGTAATACTAGGGTAACATGACCTCTTCTACCTCGGAGCTCTCTCTGTTCATCTGTCCTGATTTCCTGAAATGTTTAATTTCTGGGTGAGACATATTTCAATAAAACAGAATAAATTATTCACAGAATGTGGCAAACGTTGACCATTGGTTGGAAAACTACACAATTTCTTTTATAAAAGGTTGTTAACTGTCATAGTTCATAACACATTAATAAGTGAGACACATTAAATCTTTATCATCGCAAAGTGGAAATGGAAGAGAGAGATACAAACACAATAAATATGCCACATTACTATTTCTTCCAACAAATTTACATCATTTAGGAGTTTTGTGGTCAATTGTCTTTTCATAAATACTATTTGTAACTTAAAAAATTATGAAAGTTTTTAAAAATTAAATTGTCTCAATTTATAAATTATTTTTGGAATAATAAACTACTCCCGATTGAGCCTACTCTATTATTCGACTTAGATGAGTTAACATACTTAGTTTTTTTCTTTCAAAAATTAAAATTTTCTTTAAAAAAACAATAGAAGAAAATTCTTATTCATTTTCCTTTATTTACCAAAATTTTTTGGACAGTCGAACAGAGGGATGCGCACAATTAAGCGAGGACCAAAGAAAATAGAGAAAGTAAACGTGTTGATGAAGCCAAAGAAGTATTTAATGGAAGCCTTAATCCTCGAGATAATACATATTAATTGGAATGGCATAAAATATTATTTTAACACTTAAATTCACATGAACTGATAAAAGGCATATTTTAATTCAGTTGGTTTAAATAATAAAATAAATATTGTGTGGTTAAAAATTTTATTATGTGTTTGAGAGCATGAAATTTGGATATGAAATTTAAATTTGTGTCTGTTTAGATAAAATAGAAGATAAAATTATCTTAATTTTTTTAAAAATAGTAAAATTTTAAAATTTGTACTCCCAAACACATACTACCTTCATCTTTGAATCAATTATTAATTATTAATTTAATCTCTACTCTCCACATTCTGAAATTTAAAGACTTTAGCATGAACTTTTAAGGTCATTTTAATCATACTTCTTCCCAAGCTTTTAAAGTTGAAAGAACTTTTGCATGGAATTTTGAATTATCTTATATTAGTTGACAGGGACCTACTATACTAACCAATCAGGGAGACTTCACGTGCGATGGCAGGGGAACTTCCACGATCCTCTATTCACACTATCCGTGTGACGACTCGATTTTTCTATCATTTTTTTCATATAATAATAAATAATAACATTCCATCTATTACCACACATCCCTGATAACATATATCAATATAGTCGACCCGCAATGGGATACAGGGTATCTGACCATCAATACACACAAACCATGCAGCGGAATACATAAAATGTATGGGTTCCAAAATACAATACGAGAGTGCTATAACCTCTACACACATATATATACATCCCCAAAAATCCACAAAATACTCTGCAAATTATACAAGTCATATCCCCAACTCTAAAATACATACCCGGAATACTAGGGTAACATGACCTCTTCTACCTCGGAGCTCTCTCTGTTCATCTGTCCTGATTTCCTGAAATGTTTAATTTCTGGGTGAGACGTCTTTCAATAAGACGGAATAAATTATTCACAGAGTGTGACAAACGTTGACCGTTGGTTGGAAAACTACACAATTTCTTTTATAAAAGGTTGTTAACTGACATAGTTCATAACACATTAATAATTGAGACACGTTAAATCTTTATCATCGCAAAGTGTAAATGGAAGTAAGAGATACAAACACAATAAAAATGCCACATCATTTAGGAGTTTTGTGGTCAATTGTCCCTTCATAATTACTATTTGTAACTTAAAAAATTATGAAAGTTTTTTAAAAATTAAATTGTCTCAATTTTTAAATTATTTTTGGAATAATAAACTACTCGCGATTGTGCCTACTCTATTATTCGACTTAGATGAGTTAACATACTTAATTTTTTTCTTTCAAAAATTAAAATTTTCTTTAGAAAAAGGGTAGAAGAAAATTCTTATTCATTTTCCTTTATTTACCAAAATTTTCTGGACAGTCGAACAGAGGGATGCGCACAATTAAGCGAGGACCAAAGAAAATAGAGAAAGTAAACATGTTGATGAAGCCAAAGAAGTATTTAATGGAAGCCTTAATCCTCGAGATAATACATATTAATTGGAATGGCACAAAATATTATTTTAACACTTAAATTCACATGAACTGATAAAAGGCATATTTTAATTCAGTTGGTTTAAATAATAAAATAAATATTGTGTGGTTAAAAATCTTATTATGTGTTTGAGAGCATGAAATTTGGATCACAAATTTAAATTTGTGTCTGTTTAGATAAAATATAACATAAAATTATTTTAATTTTTTTAAAAATAGTAAAATTTTAAAATTTGTACTCCCAAACACATACTACCTTAATCTTTGAATCAATTATTAATTATTAATTTAATCTCTACTCCTCTCCACATTCTGAAATTTAAAGACTTTAGCATGAACTTTTAAGGTCATTTTAATCATACTTCTTCCCAAGCTTTTAAAGTTGAAAGAACTTTTGCGTGGAATTTTGAATTATCTTATATTAGTTGATAGGGACCTACTATACTAACCAATCAGGGAGACTTCACGTGCGATGGCAGGGGAATTTCCACGATCCTCTATTCACACTATCCGTGTGACGACCCAATTTTTCTATCATTTTTTTTCATATCATAATAAATAATAACATTCCATCTATTACCACACATCCCTGATAACATATATCAATATAGTCGACCTGCAATGGGATACTGGGTATCTGACCATCAATACACACACCCATGCAGCGGAATACATAAAATGTATGGGTTCCAAAATACAATACTAGAGTGCTATAACCTCTACACACATATATATACATCCCCAAAAATCCACAAAATACTTTGCAAATTATACAAGTCATATCCCCAACTCTAAAATACATACCTGGAATACTAGGGTAACATGACCTCTTCTACCTCGGAGCTCTCTCTATTCATCTGTCCTGATTTCCTGAAATGTTTAATTTTTAGGTGAGACATCTTTCAATAACACGGAATAAATTATTCACAGAGTGTGGCAAACGTTGACCGTTGGTTGGAAAACTACACAATTTCTTTTATAAAAGGTTGTTAACTGTCATAGTTCATAACACATTAATAATTGAGACACCTTAAATCTTTATCATCGCAAAGTGCAAGTGGAAGAGAGAGATACAAACACAATAAAAATGCCACATTACTATTTCTTCCAACAAATTTACATCATTTAGGAGTTTTGTGGTCAATTGTCTTTTCATAAATACTATTTGTAACTTAAAAAATTATGAAAGTTTTTTAAAAATTAAATTGTCTCAATTTTTAAATTATTTTTGGAATAATAAACTACTTGCGATTGAGCCTACTCTATTATTCGACTTAGATGAGTTAACATACTTAATTTTTTTCTTTCAAAAATTAAATTTTTCTTTAGAAAAACGGTAGAAGAAAATTCTTATTCATTTTCCTTTTTTTACCAAAATTTTCTGGACAGTCGAACAGAGGGATGCGCACAATTAAGCAAGGACCAAAGAAAATAGAGAAAGTAAATATGTTGATGAAGCCAAAGAAGTATTTAATGGAAGCCTTAATCCTCGAGATAATACATATTAATTGGAATGCCACAAAATATTATTTTAACACTTAAATTCACATGAACTAATAAAAGGCATATTTTAATTTAGTTGGTTTAAATAATAAAATAAATATTGTGTGGTTAAAAATCTTATTATGTGTTTGAGAGCATGAAATTTGGATCACAAATTTAAATTTGTGTCTGTTTAGATAAAATATAAGATAAAATTATCTTAATTTTTTTAACAATAGTAAAATTTTAAAATTGTTACTCCCAAACACATACTACCTTAATCTTTGAATCAATTATTAATTATTAATTTAATCTCTACTCCTCTCCACATTCTGAAATTTAAAGACTTTAGCATGAACTTTTAAGGTCATTTTAGTCATACTTCTTCCCAAGCTTTTAAAGTTGAAAGAACTTTTGCGTGGAATTTTGAATTATCTTATATTAGTTGACAGGGACCTACTATACTAACCAATGAGGGAGACTTCATGTGCGATGGCAGGGGAATTTCCACAATCCTCTATTCACACTATCCGTGTGACGACTCGATTTTTTTTATCATTTTTTTCATATAATAATAAATAATAACATTCCATCTATTACCACACATCCCTGATAACATATATCAATATAGTCGACCCGCAATGGGATACCGAGTATCTGACCATCAATACACACAAACCATGCAGCGGAACACATAAAATGTATGGGTTCCAAAATACAATACGAGAGTGCTATAACCTCTACACACATATATATACATCCCCAAAAATCCACAAAATACTCTGCAAATTATACAAGTCATATCCCCAACTCTAAAATACTTACCCGGAATACTAGGGTAACATGACCTCTTCTACCTCGGAGCTCTCTCTGTTCATCTGTCCTGATTTCCTGAAATGCTTAATTTCTGGGTGAGACATCTTTCAATAAGACGGAATAAATTATTCATAGAGTGTGCCAAACGTTGACCGTTGGCTGGAAAACTACACAATTTCTTTTATAAAAGGTTGTTAACTGTCATAGTTCATAACACATTAATAATTGAGATACGTTAAATCTTTATCATTGCAAAGTGTAAATGGAAGAGAGAGATACAAACACAATAAAAATGCCACATTACTACTTCTTCCAACAAATTTACATCATTTAAGAGTTTTGTGGTCAATTGTCTTTTCATAATTACTATTTGTAACTTAAAAAATTATGAAAGTTTTTTAAAAATTAAATTGTCTCAATTTTTAAATTATTTTTGGAATAATAAACTACTCACAATTGAGCCTACTCTATTATTCGACTTTGATGAGTTAACATACTTAATTTTTTTTCTTTCAAAAATTAAAATTTTCTTTAAAAAAAGGGTAGAAGAAAATTCTTATTCATTTTCCTTTATTTACCAAAATTTTTTGGACAGTCGAACAGAGGGATGCGCACAATTAAGCGAGGACCAAAGAAAATAGAGAAAGTAAACGTGTTGATGAAGCCAAAGAAGTATTTAATGAAAGCCTTAATCCTCGAGATAATACATATTAGTTGGAATGCCACAAAATATTATTTTAACACTTAAATTCACATGAACTGATAAAAGGCATAATTTAATTCAGTTGGTTTAAATATAAAATAAATATTGTGCCGTTAAAAATCTTATTAAGGGTTTGAGAGCATGAAATTTGGATATGAAATTTAAATTTGTGTCTGTTTAGATAAAATATAAGATAAAATTATCTTAAATTTTTTAAAAATAGTAAAATTTTAAAATTTGTACTCCCAAACACAAACTACCTTAATATTTGAATCAATTATTAATTATTAATTTAATCTCTACTCCTCTCCACATTCTGAAATTTAAAGACTATAGCATGAACTTTTAAGGTCATTTTAATCATACTTCTTCCCAAGCTTTTAAAGTTGAAAGAACTTTTGCGTGGAATTTTGAATTATCTTATATTAGTTGACAAGGACCTACTATACTAACCAATCAGGGAGACTTCACGTGCGATGGCAGGGGAATTTCCACGATCCTCTATTCACACTATCCGTGTGACGACTCGATTTTTCTATCATTTTTTTCATATAATAATAAATAATAACATTCCATCTATTACCACACATCCCTGATAACATATATCAATATAGTCGACCCGCAATGGGATACAGGGTATCTGACCATCAATACACACAAACCATGCAGCGGAATACATAAAATGTATGGGTTCCAAAATACAATACGAGAGTGCTATAACCTCTACACACATATATATACATCCCCAAAAATCCACAAAATACTCTGCAAATTATACAAGTCATATCCCCAACTCTAAAATACATACCCGGAATAGTAGGGTAACATGACCTCTTCTACCTCGGAGCTCTCTCTGTTCATCTGTCCTGATTTCCTGAAATGTTTAATTTCTGGGTGAGACGTCTTTCAATAAGACGGAATAAGTTATTCACAGAGTGTGGCAAACGTTGACCGTTGGCTGGAAAACTACACAATTTCTTTTATAAAAGGTTGTTAACTGACATAGTTCATAACACATTAATAATTGAGACACGTTAAATCTTTATCATCGCAAAGTGTAAATGGAAGTAAGAGATACAAACACAATAAAAATGCCACATCATTTAGGAGTTTTGTGGTCAATTGTCCCTTCATAATTACTATTTGTAACTTAAAAAATTATGAAAGTTTTTTAAAAATTAAATTGTCTCAATTTTTAAATTATTTTTGGAATAATAAACTACTCGCGATTGTGCCTACTCTATTATTCGACTTAGATGAGTTAACATACTTAATTTTTTTTCTTTCAAAAATTAAAATTTTCTTTAAAAAAAGGGTAGAAGAAAATTCTTATTCATTTTCCTTTGTTTCCCAAAATTTTTTGGACAATCGAACAAGGGGATGCGCACAATTAAGCGAGGACCAAAGAAAATAGAGAAAGTAAAGGTGTTGATGAAGCCAAAGAAGTATTTAATGGAAGCCTTAATCCTCGAGATAATACATATTAATTGGAATGCCACAAAATATTATTTTAACACTTAAATTCACATAAACTGATAAAAGGCATAATTTAATTCAGTTGGTTGAAAAATAAAATAAATATTGTGCCGTTAAAAATCTTATTATGTGTTTGAGAGCATGAAATTTGGATATGAAATTTAAATTTGTGTCTGTTTAGATAAAATATAAGATAAAATTATCTTAAATTTTTTAAAAATAGTAAAATCTTTAACTTTATACTCCAAAACACATACTACCTTAATATTTGAATCAATTCTTAATTATTAATTTAATCTCTACTCCTCTCCACATTCTGAAATTTAAAGACTTTAGCATGAACTTTTAAGGTCATTTTAATCATAGTTCTTCCTAAGCTTTTAAAGTTGAAAGAACTTTTGCATGGAATTTCCACTTATCCTATATTAGTTGGCCAAGACCTACTAAACTAACCAATCTGGGAGACATTACGTGCGATGGCAGGGGAATTTCCACGATCCTCCATTCACACTCTCCGTGTGACGACCAGATTTTTCTACCATTTTTTTTTTCATACAATAAGAAATAATAATATTTTATCATTTACCACATATCCCTGATACCATATATCAATATAGCTCGACCTGAAATGGGATACCGGGTATTTGATCATCAATACACAAAAACTATGTAGCGGAATACATAAATTGTCTGCGTTCAAAATTACAATACCAGAGTTCTATAAACTCTACACACATACATATACATTCCTAAAAATCCACAAAATACTCTGGGAATTATTCAAGTCATATCCCTAACTCTAAAATACTTACCCGGAATACTAGGGTAACAAGACCTCCTCTACCTTGGAGCTCTCTCTGCTCGTCTGACTTGATTTCCTGAACAGTTTAAATTCTAGGTGAGACATCTCTCAGTAAGACAGAATAAATTATTCACAGTATGTGACAACCATTGACGGTTGGCTAGAAAACTATACAATTTCTTTTATTAAAAGTTGCTAACTGTCATAGTTCATAACACATTAATAATTGAGACATGTTAAATCTTTATCATCATAAAGTCTAATTGGAAGAGAGAGATACAAACACAATAAAAATGCCACATTACTATTTCTTCCAACAAATTTACATCATTTAGGAGTTTTGGTGGTCAATTGTCTTTTCACAATTGCTATTTGATAACTTAAAAAGTTATGAAAATTTTTTAAAAATTAAATTGTCTCAAATTTTAAATTATTTTAGGAATAATAAACAAATTTAGCCTACTCTATTTTTTGACTTAGATGAGTTAAGATACTTAATTTTTGTACTTCAATAATTAAAATTTTCTTTAAAAAAAAAGTAGAAGAAAATTCTTATTTAGTTTCCTTTATTTCCCGAAATTTTCTGGACAGTCAAACAGAGGGACATGCACAATTAAGCGAGGACCAAAGAAAATAGAGGGAGAGAACGTTTTCATGGAGCCAAAGAATTATTTAATGGAAGCCTTAATCGTCGAGATAATACAAATTAATTGGAATGCCACAAAATATTATTTTAACACTTAAATTCACATGAACTGATAAAAAGGCATATTTTAATTCAGTTGGTTTAAATAATAAAATAAATATTGTCCAGTTAAAAATCTTATTATGTGTTTGAGAGCATGAAATTTGGATCACAAATTTAAATTTGTATCTGTTTAGATAAAATAAAATATAAAATTATCTTAAATTTTTTAAAAATAATAAAATCTTAAAATTTATACTCTCAAACGCATACTACATTAATCTTTGAATCATTTCTTATTTTTTAATTTAAACTCTACTCCTCTCCACATTTTTAAATTTAAAAAAACTTTAGCATGAAATTTTAAGGTCATTTTAATCATACTTCTTCCTAAGCTTTTAAAGTTGAAAGAAATTTTGCATGGAATTTCCACTTATCTTATATTAGTTGACAAAGACCTACTAAACTAACCAATCAGGGAGACTTCACGTGCGATGACAGAGGAATTTCCATGATACTCCGTTCACACTATCTGTGTGACGACCTGATTTTTATACCATTTTTATATAATAACATTTCATCATTTACCACATATCCCTAATACCATATATCAATATAGCCTGACCCGAAATGGGATATCGGGTATCTAACCCTCAATACACACAAACCATGCAGCGGAATACATAAAATGTCTGGGTTCCAAAATACAATACCAGAGTGTTATAATCTCTACACACATACATATACATCCCCAAAAATCCAAAAAATACTCTGGGACTTATACAAGTCATATCCCCAACTCTAAAACACTTCCCCTGAATACTAAGGTAATAGGATCTTCTCTACCTTAGAGCTCTCTTTGCTCATCTGTCTTGATTTGCTGAAATATTTTAATTATGGGTGAAACACCTCTTAGTAAGACGGAATAAATTATTCACAGTATGTGGTAACATGAGTTTTATTATTTCTTAACATATTCATTTCAATGATTGTATTAATTGGGAAAAATATACCGATTTGTATTCATAATCATATATATAAACATAGTTTCATAAACTTTCATATCATTTTCATAATCATATGCATAAGCTTTCATATCTCATACCATATTCATATTGTTTCATTTTTCATAGCATATACATACTCATTCATTTCTTGTATCATATACGTACTCTGTCATTTCTCATATTCATAATCATTCTTTAGCCCATATTCTCATAGGTTTTCATATCTTTTCTCATGTTCATATTCTAGCTCGTGAGTATCCTCCAGCATATAGCATAACACGTCTGTAACTCATGACTATTCATTCTCATTTCATTTCTCCATATCCATATTATAGCCCATGAGTATCCACCAGCATATAGCACTACATGTTTGTAACTCATGGTTGTTCATCATATCTGAGATATACAATTATCACATCTATAATGAGTAACCATCATGAGGATATTCACATCACATCGTCATATATTTACCCCACATGTCCAAGTTGTGCGGCTCGAAGGCTGGACCTAACCGCTGTTGGCCTACTCGGTTAGATCAAAATTGGGAACACGTCTATAGTACGATTGGCCTACCCAATCATGGTTCAGACCCCAAGGGGTAACACAACCCTTCTTAAGCCCAATAAACTGTCTCGCCACACTCTGTACCAAATGTGTGGTTGCACTAATCACAAATACTGATAATAATATCGTGCTCTGTATACTATGGTCCATTAGGGTTCTCATTTCCATATTTATGTATTCACATTTCATTACATCTGTATGTCTCATCATATCAATATTATTCTCATCATTTTTATATCATTTCCATTATATCTGTATTCATTTCATCTCATAATTTATATATCTCAATTCAACATTTTTATATAAAATATCTCTGTGCATATCACATATATCATCATTTTAGTAAAACATATATGTATCTCACATTTTATCATATTTCTGTAAAAACATATCTGTAAATCATATTTCATCATTTCTCTGAAAAAAATATTTGTATATCACATATATTATCATTTCTTAGTAAAACCTATCTGTGTTTCTCATATCTTCATTTCTATATAAAACATGTCAATTTATCTTGTATTGGCATATCCATACAAAAACGTATTCATATATCTCATAACATCATTTCTATATATATATATATATATATATATCCATGTGCTCTGATTCATTATTTGGATTCTGATCTGGAAGCACTACCAAAGTGTTTCAAGGAGGGGTTATCTTGACGTAGGTCTGCTCCGCCTCTGGCCTAGATTAACTTAAGTTAAATGGAGTCTCTATTGCTTTGCTTAAAGAATCAAATATGAAACTTCATACACCTTAAAGTTCATAGGATGAAAAGAGATTTTTTTGGAGATCCTTATACTCAGTTTATGCCTAACATTGAATAAACTGGCTATTCACCTTATCAATATCTCAAAGCAATAAAGCAATACTAGGTTCTATTTGATGCTTAAATGAACACTCAAATCGGACCGAACTATTTGAGCCATTTGTCGGGCTATTGTTCTCTTATTCCCTCAAAATCATGGAGTAAGACATCGATTTTTCAATAAGATAAATTCTTTTGATTGTATGATGGACGGACTCCCCTGAAAAACATTGGCGCACGTGTAAACGAGGTGCTCTACCTAAGTGAGCTATAGCCCTTTGCTTGTGATACGCATTTTATCAGGTAGATAATTTCTTGTCAAGATGACTATTCCATGATCCAATATCATAGCTCTTTGATCTGTTTGATTGGTATTGCTTATAAGTAATATTACATCTATAATCCATCCATGAGTGGATCCCATTTGTTTCTCTTTGTGATGATAAATGACCTACTTAACTCAGCGGTTAGAGTATTGCTTTCATACGGCAGAAGTCATTGGTTCAAATCCAATAGTAGGTAGAACTTATTAGATACCAGTGACTCTGGTATCTAATAAATTTTTCTACTCATCCTCTTTGATTTTGTATCCTTTCTATTTCATCTTTTTTTTTAAATTCATTTTTTTTGTTGCATCAGAATCCGATTCCACTTGATTGTCTTCAATCAGCCGAATCAAAATAAGATGTATAAACAGAACCGCAATTATTCAAACACACCAACCAACTAGTTACGAAACCGAATGGATAGCCTCTACGCGCGTCCTAGCTCGTCTAAGAGCTAGATTTGCCTCAATTGTTTGTCTCTTGCCTTCAGCTTTCCTCAAGTTAGCTTCTGCTATTTCAAGAGTTTGCCGAGCTTCTTGTGGATCAATATCACTACCCTTCTCCGCATCATTTACTAAAATAGAGATCTCATTATTGCCTATTCTAGCAAAACCACCCATCAGAGCCATCGTTAACCATTGGTCATTAAGACATATTCTCAAAATACCTATATCTACAGCTACAGCAATAGGGGCGTGGTTTGGTAATACGCCAATTTGGCCACTTTTAGTAGATATAGTAGATAAAATGATTTCTTTCACTTCTGAATCCCAAACAATTCGATTAGGAGTCAGTACACAAAGATTTAAGGTCATTTCTTCAATTTGCTCTCCATTTCTAAGTTCATAGCCTTCGTGGTAGCTTCATCGATGTTACCTACCAAATAAAAGGCCTGTTCGGGAAGACTATCTAATTCTCCGGAAAGGATCAATTGAAACCCTTTAATTGTTTCTGTTAAACTAACGTATTTCCCTGGAGAACTGGTAAATACTTCTGCTACGAAAAAGGGTTGTGATAAGAAACGCTCAATTTTTCGTGCTCTTGCTACGGTTAAACGGTCTTCTTCGGATAATTCATCCAACCCAAGAATAGCTATAATGTCCTGGAGTTCTTTGTAACGTTGTAAAGTTTGCTTAACTCTTTGCGCAGTTTCATAATGCTCCTCACCAATGATTCGAGGTTGGAGCATAGTGGACGTTAAATCTAAAGGATCTGCTGCTGGATAGATACCTTTGGCAGCCAATCCTCTTGATAGTACGGTAGTAGCATCTAAATGTGCAAATGTCGTGGCAGGAGCCGGGTCAGTCAAATCGTCTGCAGGTACATAAACTGCTTGAATAGAAGTTATGGACCCTTCCTTGGTAGAAGTTATTCTTTCTTGTAAAGAACCCATTTCGGTACTAAGGGTGGGTTGATAACCCATAGCAGAAGGCATTCTACCCAATAAGGCAGATACCTCAGATCCTGCTTGGACGAAACGGAAGATATTGTCGATAAATAGAAGTACGTCTTGTTCATTAACATCTCGAAAATATTCTGCCATAGTTAGGGCAGTCAAACCAACTCTCATACGAGCTCCCGGCGGTTCATTCATTTGACCGTAGACTAGAGACACTTTTGATTCCGCAATATTTTGTTCATTAATTACTCCAGATTCTTTCATTTCCGTGTAAAGATCATTTCCTTCACGAGTACGTTCACCCACTCCGCCAAAGACAGATACACCCCCATGAGCTTTAGCAATATTGTTGATCAATTCCATAATGAGTACAGTTTTACCTACTCCAGCACCTCCGAATAGTCCAATTTTTCCTCCACGGCGATAAGGAGCTAAAAGATCTACTACCTTAATTCCTGTTTCAAAAATAGATAATTTTGTATCTAACTGGATAAGGGCGGGCGCAGATCTATGAATAGGGGATGTCGTGCGAGTGTCAACAGGCCCTAAATTATCAACAGGCTCCCCAAGCACGTTGAAAATTCGTCCGAGAGACGCTCCACCGACTAGAACACTTAGAGGAGCTCCCGTGTCAATCACTTCCATTCCTCTCATTAGCCCATATGTAGCATTCATAGCCACAGCTCTAACTCGACTATTTCCTAATAATTGCTGGACCTCACATGTCACATGAATTAGTTGACCGACAGTATCTCGACCCTTAACGACTAGAGCGTTGTAAATATTAGGCATCTTGCCCGGGGAAAAGCTACATCCAGTACCGAACCAATGATTTGAGTGATACGCCCCGAGTTTTTTTTTTCACGCGCGGAAACCCCAGGGCTAAAAGTGGTAGGATTTATTCTCATAATAATAATAAAATAAAGTAAAATTATGTCGAATTTTTTTTTGCGAAAATTATCGAATCAAAAATAAATGTCTGATAAGCAAGTTGATCGGTTAATTCAATATGTCGTCAGTACTACTGAATCCAATTCAATTGTTTACTCAATTAGTTAATTTTCAAGTTCAACCACCCCATTTTAAAATATCAAGTAGAGGAATAAGAATCTTGATAAAATCTTTCATTTATCTATCATTATAGACAATCTCACCTATCTTCATATTATCTATGGAATTCGAACTTGAACTTTATTTATGTACGATTTATTATTTCTATGGCCCTTATTTATTTCATTTATTTTTCATTTATTTCTTCAGCATCGATTTACCTATTCGTTTTTTTATTTTATTTTTTACCTTTAGAATTCCCCATATTTTCATTTTTATATCTAGGATTCACATATACAACATATATCACTGTCAAGAGTCAATTTATTATTCTTTAGATATTTCAATTCACAACAAAAAAGATAAAGATTAAGTAAGGGAAAGGGATTCGAAACCTGAAAAAGAAAGATTGGGTTGCGCCATACATATGAAAGAGTATACAATAATAATGTATTTGGCAATTCAAATACATGGTCTATCTAATAACGAACTATTCGGATTAGTTGATAATATTAGTATTTTGTGATTTTGTGAAAGATTCCTGTAAAAGGTTTCATTAATCATGTCGAGTAGACCTTGTTGTTGTGAGAATTGTTAATTCATGAGTTGTAGGGAGGGACTTATGTCACCACAAACAGAGACTAAAGCAAGTGTTGGATTCAAAGCTGGTGTTAAAGATTACAAATTGACTTATTATACTCCTGACTATGAAACCAAGGATACTGATATCTTGGCAGCATTCCGAGTAACTCCTCAACCAGGAGTTCCACTTGAGGAAGCAGGAGCCGCGATAGCTGCCGAATCTTCTACTGGTACATGGACAACTGTGTGGATCGACGGACTTACCAGCCTTGATCGGTACAAAGGACGATGCTACCACATCGAGCCCGTTTTTGGAGAAGAAAATCAATATATTGCTTATGTAGCTTACCCCTTAGACCTTTTTGAATAGGGTTCCGTTACTAACATGTCTACTTCCATTGTGGGTATGTATTTGGGTTCAAAGCCCTGCGCGCTCTACGTTTGGAGGATCTGCGAATTCCTCCTGCTTATTCTAAAACTTTCCAAGGCCCACCTCATGGCATCCAAGTTGAGAGAGATAAATTGAACAAGTATGGCCGCCCCCTATTGGGATGTACTATTAAACCTAAATTGGGGTTATCCGCTAAGAACTACGGTAAAGCAGTTTATGAATGTCTCCGCGGTGGACTTGATTTTACCAAAGATGATGAGAACGTAAACTCCCAACCATTTATGCGTTGGAGAGATCGTTTCGTATTTTGTGCCGAAGCAATTTATAAAGCACAGGCCGAAACAGGTGAAATCGAAGGGCATTACTTGAATGCTACTGCAGGTACGTGCGAAGAAATGATGAAAAGGGCTTCATCACATTCCCAGTATAAAGAAGTTATTTCATATTCCTCATGCCACACAATTTTGTCTGATAATCATAATATAATAATCTCATGGAAAATATCCATATTCCCAATTTCACATGCTTTAATCAAGAAGTTAATTTTCCAAAAATATCTATTATAATTTATTCCCCTTACCGGCTTATTGAGAGAATTCCTGCGAAGATCCTAAACCCACACCCACGAGGTTCAGAGCTCAAAAACCTTGAAATCATTTTTCCCCAATTCAATCAACTCAATCCATGAATAATGATCACATTCACATTTTCCAAGGCCTATAGACTCCAAATAAATAGTTAAACTGTAAAACAACTCATAATTCATCTCTCTTACCTCAGCTTTGGAGTTGTACCTAGAAATCCCAAACCAACAATCCGCTCCGATTAACTTACTAAGGGTCGCTCCTAAGACCCCATGGTGGTGTTTGATCGTTGAATTGGGCTGTAATTGGAGTGAAATGGAAGAGAGAAGGGAGAGGGTTTCTGCTACCAATAGGGAGAGAGAGAGAGAGAGAGAGAGAGAGAGAGAGAGAGATTTAGTTTTTTTTAAATGAAATGAGTTGTAGGATTTCTTTTAATTCAACACTACTAGACAAAACCATCAACAGTTTTCTCGTGGACTTCAAAACCGTCAATGGTTTGGTTAAACCATTTTAACTATTTTACCCATTTACCCGACTGCCGTAACACATAAACGTCAATGGTTTTTCTGAGCTCCATGAAACCGTTGACAGTTTGTTCCACACCAAACCAAAAGTCCTCCTTTATTTATTTTTTTTATTATTTAAAATTTTAGGGTCTTTACATCCTCCCCTTTTTATAAAATTTCGTCTTCGAAATTTGCTGTCTATCTCATGTATCAATCTCTGAGGAAAAACTGTAATTTTATTAATTACCCTCACTTATGGTAGAGGAATACCGTGGTTACAATGGAGGATCTTGGGAGATTACAATCATTGACATAAAAAGAAAACTCTCCCAAAACCATTCATAACCAAAACCAAAACACTGCCTACTCTACATTGTACAAGTCAATAAACATACATTGTTATTTACTTTTACTCTCACTAACTCAACTCTGGGCTCCACTTAATAAGTGCGGATATCTTTGGTGCATCTTATCCTTCAATTCCCATGAAGCTTCTTTAATTGTGTGATTACACCAAAGTACTTTTACTAATGAAATCTTTTTCGTACGCAGTTCTTGTTCTTTCCAATCCAAAATCTGTACTGGCACTTCTTCATATGTCAAAGTATCCTTAAGGTCCAATGCCTTATAGCTGATTACATGTGAGGGATCGGGGACGTACTTCCTCTACATCAATACATGGAATACATCATGGATTCTGGACAGAACTGGTGGTAATGCCAACCTGTAGGCAACTCGACCCAATCTTTTCAATATCTCAAATGGTCCAATAAACCTAGGGCTCAACTTATCCTTCTTCCCAAATTTCATAATTCCTTTCATCGGTGCACTTTCAAAAATATATAATCCTCCACATCAAACTCTAACTCTCACCGGCGAGTACCTGCATAACTTTTCTGCTGATTTTGAGCTACTTTGATTCTATCTTTGATGAGTTTGACTTTATCATAAGTTTGTTGTACTAACTCTGGCCTCAAAATCTTCCTTTCCCATATTTCATCATAATATAATGATGATTGGAACCTCCTACCATATAACGCCTCATATGGTACCATCCCAATGTTAGCCTAGTAGCTGTTATTATAAGAAAATTCAACCAATGACATAAAATATATCCAATTACCTCCAAAATCCAGAACACAAGCTTGCAGCATATCCTCCAGTAACTGTATGGTTCTCTCTATCTATTTATCGATCTGAAGATGAAATGCTATGTTGAACGTCAACTGAGAACCCATGGCTCCTTGCAAACTCCTCTAGAAACGAGATATGAACCATGGATCTTGATTTGATACTATGGACACTAGCATACCATGCAATCTAACTATCCCTTGTATGTACAACTTTGCTAGTCTACTCATGGAGTAGTTAACTCTGATGGGATGGAAATGGGTAGTCTTTATCAATTAATCAATAACTACCCAAATGATGTCCTGTCCATGTAACACCGGCGGTAATCATGTGACGAAATCCATCAAAATATGCTCTCACTTCCATTTGGGGATGTGAAATGGCTGCAATGATCCTTCCAATCTCTGTTGCTCAAGTTTCACCTACTGGCACGTCGAACACTGCTCTACAAATTCAGCACTTTCTTTCTTCATACCAATTCACTACCACCTCAATCTTGCTTGGATTCACTGAAATGCCACCCCTGTATACCACGTGTTCGAGGAAAGTGACTTGCTTCAGCAAAAAATTACACTTTTTGAATTTTACATACAAGTTCTTTTCTCTCTGCACCAGAAGGACTATCCTCATATGTTCCTCATGCTCTTTAGGGCTCTTTGAATACACCAAAATATCATCAATAAAAGCTACAACAAACTGATCTAGGTACTAATGAAAGATCCTATTCATTAGGTCCATAAACACAGTAGGAGCATTAGTTAGTCCAAACAGCATAACCAGAAACTCATAATGGCCATACCGAGTTCTAAATGTTGTCTTTAAAGCATCCTCTGCTCTGATCCTTACCTAATTTGTAGAGACCCAGATAATTTCCATAAATTAATAACAGAAGAAAGAGAGAAAAGAAGAAATTAAGACAGGGTCTCGTTAACGAACACAGGGGATTCATTGATGAGCATATATGAGGGTCTCGTCGATGAGGATGTGTCTTGTCGATGAGAAGATACCAAGAGGCTATTTTCCAAATTCTAAATTTTGTCGACGAGGTGTAGGCATTCGTCGACAAACTTCCTTCTTGATCTCGTCGACGAAGTGACGTGGCTCGTCAATGAAGGCCAGTGTATAAATAGCTTAAACTTGATTTTTCAGCTAAAATTCAGGCACAAATCACTCTCTCTCTCCTCAGTTCATCCCCTCCCCCTTCTCTCTAAGTTTTCGGGCTAAATTATTACTAGTTCGACGATCCAAGGCCACCACGACGCTTTTGAGAAAGTTCTCTTCAAGTCTGCCAGAGCGGATCATTGGTGGGATTGGTTTAAAATTCATCCCAATCTCAAGGTATGCATTATATTTAGTATTTACCTTTCCCACAATTATAAAAAAATGTAGAATATGAAGAAATACTGATATTTGGTTCTAGGAGATGTTGTTTTCAGGGTGTTGAATGAGGAACCCTACAGGTGTAGGGCCAGAATACAGTAGGGGCTTTTCCAAAATTAGGTAAGGGAAATATGCTATGTTAGGGAGTTTTTAGAATTTATAACAGAAGATTATGTATATATATTTTCAAGCATGTTGATCAGTCTATTTTTCCAGAATATCATGAGTATTATTATGATCAGTCTACGAAGCATGAGATTTTAATTACACAATTGTGTGACCTGAGTTTATTATAGTTTAATATGTTGATTATGAAATTTTACAGATATCCAGTTGTACAAGTTTATTAGCAGAAACTAAGATTTATAGCATTTTTAAGAATAACATGATTTCTAGACCATAACACTCAGACAGATATTACAAATATTTTAGAAAGAAATTACAGATAATACAGACATATATTAAGGATATTTCAGATATTACAGCTCAGATTTATAGTGTTATGGTTGTTTCGAAATTATGTTAAAAGCAGCAAGATAAGCATATATATATATATATATATATATATGTATATATATATAATAATATTACATACAGATACAGATAGCAGAGTATGGTACCGTTGCTATTTCAGATTGAGTGCAACCACATAACTCGGATAGCTTGTGGATTTCGTCTAGCCATGCCAGGAGAGATTGCAGTCTCCCTAGTAAGCCAGGTTGAGGTGGCCAATTAGAAAATGTTAGATTTGGAGATTGCCCGGAGAGATTGTAGTGGGCTAGATTGGAGGATGATAAAGATATAGATTGACTTGTCTGGTAGGCCAACCAGAGTAAGTCCAGCCTACGGGCTGCACAACCCTGTCGTGAGGGGTTAAATCATGGCATACAGATCTCATGGTATTAACAGAAGTTCATATGTATAGATATATTATACCAGCATATTATACCAACATATTTGTTTTACAGTGTTAGTGTTATATATGTATATTAAATGTGTAACTTAGCCGCCACACACTAGTAATAGCATATTTCCTCTTACTAAGCATTGTCTCATCCCAATGGCTTACTATTTTTCAGGAGATCCAGTTAGGCGAGCAGATCAGACTTGTGGGTGGAGGACTATTGACGTTGCTCTTACTGGAAGGATAGGTATTTCTATGGTGCCAGTAGTTTTGGGGTAGATCCCAGGTTTCTGATGATGTCACTGGGTATTTTTGTGATATATGTGTATATACTTTGGGACTTATAGCTTTTTGGTATTGTATAAAGATGTTTACAGTTTTACAGTTACCGTTGCTTAGGAATGTATGGAGTACAGAGTTCCTCAGTGCTCTTTTGGGCTTGAGATATTTTCATTACTATTTCAGACAGATGGTATTTATGTTATATATATATGAAAAAAAATTATATAAGTAGCAAGTCGTTATAGTTTGGTATCAGAGCCTAAGTTGCTAGGTTTTGTAAACTCTAGAATGCAACAAAAAACTATACCAGAATATAGGAGAAGGATTTGAGGTTTTGTTCTGTGGTCTGGCTACAGGATTTTTGTGGTGGTTTTTGTGATTTTCCTAGGGTGATGATTTTAGTAAAGTCATAGTAAACTATCAACGAGTCATGTATTCAGGTTGTAGGATTAGATTTTGGGTTAGGAAAAGGGGGGATTGTTAAAAAAGAGTCTGAAATTTTAGTCGAACTGAATAAATTAGATCTGTATGGGAAATAGGATCCTGAAATAGTGTTCTTTGTATTTTCAGGATGGATCCAAGGAGCAGTGGTACGAATGCTGGAGGTGATAGACCAGGTGTAATGACCCAAATAATAATGGTATTTAAATAATAAAGAGGCAGGGAAATGGAAATAGTAACAGAAGGAGGTAACCGACTTCATTGACGAACGCGATGTTGCACTTTGGGATGCATTGACCTAAAAAAATTTATCAAGTCCTCGTTGATGAACATAGGAGATTCGTCAACGAGGGTACAAGAGGGCCTCGTCGACGAAGACAAGTTTCGTCGATGAAAAGATACCGAAAAACTATGTTCAAGTTCTGAATTTTGTCGACGAGATGATCGTGTTCATTGACAAACCTTTTTCTTGGCCTCGTCGATGAGGTGACGTAGCTCATCGACAAAGCTCACAATATAGATAGTGTTAAATGAAGGTATTTACCCAGAAAATTCACTGACACTCTCTCTCTCTTCTCTCCTACAGTTCTTCCTCCTTCTTTCTTCGATTTCGGCCCCGTCGACCGCCAAATCGATGATCTAAGGCCACCGTGACTCTCCTGGGGAAGTTTTCCCTAAGTTTGCCAGAGCGGATCGTCGGTGGGACGAAGTTGGATTTCATCCCAAATTCAAGGTAAGACCTTTTTGTTGAAATTTGACTTTCCAGCAGTTGTAGGAAATGCTGTAGATGTAGAAATAATAATATTTTATTCCGGGATATATGGTTTTCAGGGTGTTGAGTGGAGAACCTTGCGGGTGTAAGACCTGCCACTGTAGGGGATTTTAGCAGGAATCAGGTAAGGAAAATATGTTATGCTAGGCAATTCTATTATGTTTTCAGTATAAATTATACGTTATTACCATATTATTACTCACAACAGAAATTTATACAGTTTATCAAGTATGTTTAATATGTTTAAAATTACTGTATGGCTTGGGAGTATAGATATAGTACAGAAACATGTTTTACAGTATTTTTCAGAGTTATGTTATACAGAATATATAAACAGTGAATATGTTTTACAACATTTTCAGAATACCATGATTATATAGTTTTACAGTATCATGACATAAAGATTTACAGTTAATCTCAGAAACACAATTGATATAGATATAGTTTACTACAACATCATGGTTAATACATTTATTATAGAATCATAGTAAAACAGATAGTTGTATATAGAGAGGTATTATATAGTATAAGACCCTGATGGACCATTACAGATGTAGACACCCTATTTTTGCCCTAACTAAATAGAACACGGGGTCCTCTCTTATTGTTTTCATCACCTTATTATTATTATTATTATTATTATTATTATTATTATTATTATTATTATTATTATTATTATTATTATTATTATTATTATTATTATTTTCCTATATTATTAGTACTTTACTATTATTTTGCTAGTATTTTTATTATCATTATTATTATTATTATTATTATTTTTCATTTTTTTTTATTACTAGTACTTTTATTATCTTTATTTTATTTTTACTTTACTATAATTATTTTTATTTTTTATTGTTTTTGACATATTATTATTATTATTATTATTATTATTATTATTATTATTATTATTATTATTATTATTATTAGCATTAGTATCTTATTTTGGCTATTATTATTTTTATTATTTTTAGTATTATTACTTTATTTTTAATAATATTAATACTACCATTATTTTATTGATAATATCTTTATTATTTTTATTTTTACCATAATTATTTATTATTATTTACTATTAATAGTATTAGTATTATTAGTATTATTATTATCTTATGGATACTTATATTATTATGATAATTATTATTACTGTTATTATTTCCTTTTTCATTATTACCATAAGAATAAAAGAATAAAAAAAAAAGAAAAAGAAAAAGAAAATCAAAAAAGGGAAGTTGTTTTAGGGTTTTTGAGATTTTTTTTTATATAATGGCAAAGAGGGGGGGGGGCACACACGGGCGGAACACAGCCAAAAACAAAAAAAAAACAGCCGGAGGAGCGCACAGAAGGCCAAAACCAAAAAAAAAAAAAATTTCTGTTCTCCTTCTTCTTCTCCTTCCTCTCCCCTGTTCCAGCCACGCTCCGCCAGACCCGAAGACCTCCTGCCAGAGGCCACACCTGTGCCACCTTGCTGCCGGGAGCTCCACTCCATCTGCTGCACTTCGGCCACCACAGCACAGCAACGCTAGGCCACCACGGCACCACCCCCTTGTTCCTCTGCTGCCTGCTTTCTTCCACCCTGCACACAGCCTCTCCCACACCACCGACATCACCACCAACAACCGACACCCTCTTCCACACCCCAAGGCGGCCAACACTGCCAAGGAGATCGGGACAAAGTCGTAGGGGCAGAGCCACAGGTATCACCCACAGCACCAGCAGCAACTTCCATTCACAACACCCCTTGCATCTCCGGCAACTATCGCCGTTCACCGTCGCCGTGCCCAACGCCGGCCACCCTTGCTCCCGGCAAGACCCCCAGCAGCAGCAACTCCACTGCTACAACACCAGCAACCCTCCGGTGAGCATCTCTGCAAATCCCTTACCCAGTTTCCTGCCCCCTCTGCTGTAACTGCACACACACACTCGTGAATATACATATATATGGATTCAGTTTTGCAATTTATGACATAAAGTTTAAGTCTTTTAGTTTTTTTTTTTTTTTTTGTTTCTTTTATTTTTTTTTTTACATGCTGTGTATACTTTTATTTATTTAAGTTTTCTTATTATGTGTTTATTTTGTTTTATTTGTTAAAACTATACTTGTTAGATAATTAATATAGTAATATTGTTTTAATTTTTAAATGGTAAATACTAATTAATTTTATTATTCTTATGGCAGGATTTTTGTTCACATTCAAAATTTAATTATTTTTGTTTATGCATGGAAAATACTAATTAATCTTATTCTTCTTATTGCAGGATTTTTGTTCATATTCAGATTTTAATTATTTTTGTTTATGCATGGAAAATGCTAATTGAGTCTATTCTTTTTATTGCGGGGCTTTTCTTCTTTTTATGATAATATTTATATAGGTATATCTGACATCAATTTTTTCAGGATTTTCTTCCCTTGTGTAAGAATTTTTATGCAGGTTTTACATACACATATCTAATGTTATTATTTTGGTTGTTATTGGTAGTATTTTAATATTTAAAATTTAGGTTTAAAGTTTCATTGCCTTTATTGTGTATATTACTTAATATTATTGTCGTAGGTTTTGAATTATATCATTTAATTTTTATTTTTATTTTATTTTTCATAGCTATTGTTGTATATTTGTTTAAAGTACTTGTATTATCGTTGTTTTCATTGTAATATACTTATTTTTATTGTTACATATTATTTAGGGTGTTTGTTTTATTGTGTAGACATTATTTAGGCTTTTTGATGTATTTAGGATATTTATCATATATATTGTTTATAGGATATTTAGGGATTTTGTGTATTATTGTTTAGGATTGTAACATTTACGCATGTTCATGATTCTTGATTATTTACATGATATTATCTTTTAAGGTTTTGATTATTGTTTTAGTTTAGGGTTTTGACTATTTTACGTTATTAGGGTTTTTGAGTAGTGTTTTATTTAATCTGTCCCTGTACTGTTATTGTGTACTAATTTTAGGGATTCCATACCATTGAATATTGATCTTAAGGGTTTCCATAAAATGTATATTACTTCTTTAGCTTTTATATGGTTTGGGAGAATTTGATTTATTTTCCATATTTATGTACAGTATTTCCATATTAAGGTATATTAATATTTTATAGTTTGTGCATATTTTATAGATTTATGATGTGAATTATTGTCCATAATCTCATTCTATCTCCTTATATGTTTATAAAAAGTACATAATTTTTAGGGTTTGATTATTTCCATTCTAGAGTATATCATTAGGGTTTGATTATTAATACTTGGGGTTTTATCATTAAAAATTTGACTATTATGATATATAATATTTACGTGTTATGATTTATATTTTAAGTAGTATATTATTTTTTGTTATTAGCTATTTGAAATTTTTGTAAAATACAGAAAATAATAAAAAATAGAAAATTAGGAGAAAATTCTAAAAAATATTTTTGATTTATTATTTCAAAATACAGTAAAAATATGAAAAAAATAAAAAATCAGGAAAATAGAAGAAGGTAAGGAAAATACTTTGAAACTTAAAAATATTTTTTTTAGTTCCAAAAACCTTCCAACTAGTATTTTAATACTTAGAAAAACCCTAGAAAATTTTCAAAATTTGGAAGTGTATTTTGTAAATTATTTTCGATTTTATCCCTATGATTTTATTGTGGGGGTATGAGCCTTTGGGCATCACGTACCCTAAGCTCTGAGGGAATATATATGTATATATTTATTTATTTATTTATTTATTTTTCATATTTATTTATAAAGTCACAAAAAGAAGTAATTTAAAGACTTACTAGATTTAACTTAGGGATAATTTCAAATTAATTAGGTACCGTTCGTAAGAACGGGCGCGTAGGGGGTGCTTGTACCTTCCCCTAGCGTAACCGAACTCCTGAGCCAAACTGTGGTAACATAGACCCATTCTACACCTAACGGGGTAGTAATTACGTGTTCTAACCACACTAAAAGGTTAGTGGCGACTCCGACCTTTTCCATGATTTTTCCATGAAAATATTAAAATGATTTTAATTTCGCCGCCCGGGGCACGCGCTCCCGGGACGTCGCGATAGCTTGGCGACTCCGCTGGGGAGGTTAGAGGGTCGAGCCATTAATTAATTAGAAATTATCCCAACTTCAAATTTAATAAATCTTTTAATTACTCATTATTTTGTGAATATTGTAAATAACTTTGATTAATTGTAAATATATTTTGTTTCCTAATTTTATTTTATTTTATTTTTTATTAATTTTGGATATTTTGAATAAGCATGTTAATGATAGATATTTTGTATACTAATCGTAAATATTTTGTTTCCATAATTTTTTTTTAAGTAAGCATATTAACTAAAAATATTTTGTTTCCAAATTTTTTTGAATAAACATATTAATTGTAGATATTGTGTTTCCATATCTTTTGAATAAATATATTAATTGTAAATATCTTGTTTCCTTATTTTTAATAGCATGTGAATAAATGTGGGGATAGTGGGATTAGGTTACAATTTGAATGCACACACTCTCACTAGCCCTCTACCCGGGCTTCACCCTTTAGGATTAGAAAGGAGCACAGTACCGTTAGCCCTCATGGGACAAGGTCCTTGAGGGCGCGCGAACCACTCCGCTCAGTTTAAACTTTGTCTAAGCCCATTGGGTGAAGATAGGGTTCAGGCTGGGAACCTATTGTCTATAAGGAATAGAGCCTACCCACACATACTTGTACATAGTTTTCCTTAACTAGGATAGTGCCATGACGAACCCTGTATATACATACCTACCCTGGGTTGGGACATCCTTATCCCCATACCGTCTATTGTATATATGCTGTGAGATACCTTGTATTATACCATGCATGTTGCATCCATTTTAGACTTACATACTACTTAGCCAGTATTCTAAAAAAGCCCAATAATGAGACCATGACCGATCCTTTCAAAAAAAAAACACGAAGCACTTGGCCCAAACATTTTAAAAATATGGGTCAGCCCAACCCTTTTCAAATAACTCGGGCCCAATTCTTTAAAAACAAATCTTGGGCCTGACCTTTTCCTAAGCAAAAACTCGGCCCATGCCTAAGTTTCAAAAAGGGGCAAACCCAGATTTCAAAAAAGGACTTCAACCCCATTGCCTAAAAATTTGGGCCAACATTTTTTCAAGTAATCCAAGCCCAATTCCTTTTCAACTAGGGCCTTAACCCATCATGAAATAGCTCGAAGCCCATATTTTAAAATACTTGAGGCCCAAGTGCACACTAAAGTCCACAAGTCCACATTGAATGAATCCAATGGGTTGACTAGCTTGGGTCAACCCCAACCTCAGAAGATAATTTGACCCTTTATAGAATCTGAGGTACATGGATCATCATCAAGGAAATGAATGGGTAAGGGAGAAATTGAATTGAAATCGTGACCCATCAATGGTCATGTTAATCTTGACCCGTTTCATTAGTGGGATTTTTCTAGAATTCTAGCTAAGTAGTAATTTAGGACATCATATTCATGCATTTCATTTTATACATAGTCATGCACGATAGGCTGCATGCACGTTTATATCTTTGTTTGTATATGTAAGTGTACTAGTTGCATTCATGCATAAACACCTATTGCATACCCTAATCATGCATCAAAATGCTTTCAGTCATGCAATACATAATTGTGCATTCATGGTTCTAAAAAAGGAAATTTTTTGGTTTTCAGTTCCTAATCAAAGAGGTGGTTTGAGTAATATAAAGCAATAATTGAGACCACCACGCATCAGTACAATACCAGGCGAAGAGCGAGAGAAATGAGTGAACAATTGGAAAATAGAGTCCTGGGTCTAGAACAAGGACAAGAAGAGATAAATGACAAGATAAGTAAGGTTCTAGAGTTACTGATGAACAAGGGAAAGGCAGTGCATGTTGATCCCAAAGTAGATGTGGACCCCGCTCATCCCCCAGGGTTCACCCCAGATCATGGACAAACATCAATTCCGCCACCTGGTGTCATGGGGGTTCCACCGCCAAATATGCCTCCTTTCATCCCTACTATGCCAGCACAGGGGTTCCCAGTAGTAGGAACTCCTCCATTAGTACCTTCTGATATGGGGATCAACAAATCTGAGGCTGAGCGTCGTTGTGACGTATTAGAAGAGCGCTTAAAAGCAATGGAAGGTTCTAATACTTTCGATTCAGTTAATCCAAATGACCTTTGCTTGGTGCCTAAAGTCACCCTACTGCCAAAGTTCAGAATGCCGGACTTTGAAAAGTTTGACGGGACCCGGTGCCCTCGAACACATTTAGTGATGTACTGCCAAGCAATGGCCGCATACTCAGACGATGAAAAACTAATGATGCATTGCTTTCAAAGCAGTTTGACCGGGTCCGCCATCCGTTGGTACATTCAGCAAGATAAGGCTCGGGTCCGCACTTGGAAGGACTTGGCCAACGCCTTTGTTACTCACTACCGCCATATGACGGAAATGGCGCCTGATCGAATGACTCTACAAGAGATGGAGAAGAAGTCCACCGAAACATTCAGAGAATATGCTTATAGGTGGAGGGATATGTCGATCCAAGTGGACCCCCCAGTGAGTAACCGAGAGGCCATCTCCTTGTTCGTGAGCACATTAAAAGACCCCTACCGTACGCACCTTCGGGGAGCAACTCCCCATGATTTTATGGATATTGTGGCTGCGGGAGGAAGAATTGAAGGCGATATCAAGGTGGGCCTAGTCAAGGATAGTGGCTCGGAAAATGGTTTAGGCAAAAGGTGGACTAATAGGAAGAAGGAAGAAGAGGCACAAATGATACAGGGGCAATTTAATTGGAAGAATCCGTACACCAGAGGTGGGAACCAATGGCCCAAGAGAAACTTTGGTTTTGAGCCCATGGTAAATCAAATGGCGCATACAGGCACAAGGCCCCAGATTGTTCACTCTGGTCCACCGAATCAGCAAACACAAGACAGGTTTGTGACCAGAAACTTCCGAAGGGTGGACCCCATTCCCATGACATATGCCGAATTATTTCCTCAGCTGCGGGAAAAGGGGATGGTATCTGCAATCCCTGGGACGCCCGTTGCGAACCCTCCTCCCCAGTGGTATGATCCTGGGGTTCGTTGTGAGTACCATGCTAACTCTCCCGGCCATACTATTGACTGATGTTGGGCCTTCAAGCATAAAGTGCAATCATTAAGAGATGCTGGATGATTATCATTCGACGACAAGCAACCGAGAATCCAGGAAAATCCTTTGCCCAAACACGAGGAAGGAAGTAGTTGACATATCCAGGAGGTTCCCAAATCAATGGTTTCAGTCATTATCCGCCGAGGCTAAAGTGATGGAGTACTGAACTTTTGACTATCTAATCCTTTTCAGTTGATGTTCTTTTGTTTTCCATTGTTATTTGCTTTTTGTAATCCGTGGACGCCTGTGTCTCGGAATTCTATATTCAATAAAATGAATTATGCATTTCGTTATCTCACTTGCATCATGAGTCCCATTGCCAAATTATGTTTGCTTATGTTTCATGCCGGAATAGGGAAAGTAATATTGCCAGTGTTCATGAGCTAGAAAGAGATGTTAAAGGATGAAACAATCATTGAATTCAGACATTATGAAGAAGTTTTTTTTTACTTTCCAAGGAATTCAACGAGGTGGCTGCACTGTTTTGATAAATTAATCACTCATGTTTTGATCAAATGATGGATGGCCCTCTTTGGCTGACCAGTTATCCCTAAAAAGAACCCAAACAATGATTTATCATTTGTTAACCAAATTGAGCCTGAATGTTAAACCAGCTTTTTCTTAAAAGTCAGATCACCAAAAATCCAACTTGGGTTTGGGTCCCTTAGCGTTTGGCAAATCATTTGAGACAATAGTCATTACCAAAAGGATGGCAGGCCATTATTCTGCTACCCAAAAGAAAGTCAAAGAAGAAATCCCTTGCAAACCCTTTTTGAGCCTGAAAGATTCATTTCTTAACCTGTCAAAGGATCACACCCCACACTGGGGCAATTTAAAAAATCAGTCCCAAATGAAGTCCAGATGAAAAGGAAGTCTAGATCCCTTTTTAAAAGGAAAAGTGAAAGTTGCAGTAAAAGAAGGAAAAGAAGATTGAATAATGAAAGGAAAGAGAAAGAAGAAGAAAAGGGAGAAGAAAGAAAAATATGAGACATACTACATATGTGATCTTTGACCGAATTACCCTCAATGAAATTGATAAATTTTGAGCCTTATTTAAATCTTTCTTTCTTCAACCCATACCCTTAGCCTACATTATAGTCCAAAAGAAAGTCCTGACCAGATTGGTATATATTGTTGTCTCTAATGATTTGTTAGACTCAATACTGAGTCTGAACTACGTAATGACCTGATCCTGAAAAGGTACGTAGGCAGTTTGTTTAAATAACAAGTTCGGTCAACATCTTGCAAAAGCGCCTCAACTCAAACTGGGGGCATAAAACATTATTTGGGGTGGTATTGTTGAACCTTAGTTTTCCTTTTATTCTGAAATCCTACATCCTTAAGCCTACATTTCGTCCCGAGTCTTAAAGACCATCTTGAGATCAAAGCATGGGTTGATGAAACTGGGGCAGTTGAAGAGAAGGACAGTCATCTAGGTTGGGAAATCAATGTTACACGACTTTTGAATACTGGTATGAATTTTTCCCTATAATAGCATTGAAACATGGTAAAACATTTATTTTGTGCAGATGGCCTTTTGATTTAGCAAGTTGACGTCATAGTTGCATAATCATTCCTCGTTCCTTAAAATCACAAAAAAAAAAAAAAGGAACTCTTCTTATTCTTTAGAGCATTAAAAGAGGATGGATAGTCAAAAAATTTCAGAATCACCAAAAATTTCTATAAAGAAGATCCTTGTGGAGAAAGAGCAGTCAAACTGGGGCAAATGTTATGTCAAGTTCAAAAGGAATCCAACAATAGAGTCAAGATCGATGGCAGATGAATTTAACTGGGGTAAATTTTGAATTGAGTCTCAGTAGGTCCCATTCAAGCACCTTCTTATCAGATTGGAATATGAAATCAAAGTCAAGATCAGCTGTAGGTCCATTTAACTGGGGCAGATTTTGTGATTTTCATTTGAGCTGAGTCAATCACTTTCATGACTGGATGAATAAAAAAGATTAAGCCAAGATCAGTTACAGATCCATTCAAATATGGCGAGCCTCAGGTGGAGACGAAAGATAAGGTCATTGATCACAAGCGCATTGGGAGAAAAGATTCATGCATTGTCATGCATTACCCCAAATTTCATGCATTGTCATACATTTCATGCATTACCTAAATTTCATATATTGTCATGCATTCCATGCATCACCATACATCTCATGCATTGCCATGTAATTTATGTATCACCTAAATTTCATGCATTGCCATGCATTCCATACATTACCATACATCTCATGCATTACCATGCATTTCATGCATTATCAACATTTCATATAGTACCTACATTTCATGCATTGCCTTATATTTCACACATTACCACACATCTCATGCATTGCATGTATTACCATCCATCCCATAGATTGTCATGCATTTCATGCGTTACCATACATCTTATGCATCACCATTGTGCGCTTCATGCATTACACAAAAAAATAAAAAAAATGTAAAAAATGCATACACATAACCATAAGTTAGTAACATGCATATCAATAGCAACATATCACTGCATTATAAGTTAGCCACATGCATACATATAGTAACATATCATCGCATTCTAGCATCATAAGCAATAATAGAGCACCCTTCACACTTGTCTTGAGCTTTCGAACGAATAATTGACATCCTTGATGGAGAGATTCCTGTCGTGTTTAATTATGAGCTGGGGTAACTGACCCCAAGCACACGTTGATTTACTTGAAAAACTAGGGCAAGTTGATCCCAGACACACATTGATTTATTTTGAAACTGGGATAACAGATCCCAAAGACAAGGGGATTCATTCATTGACATTCAGACTTTACCCCAAGTGCATTTTCCAAATAGAGTAACAACTTTCCAAACTTTGCTTTCACACCTTGTTACTGGTTGAGGTGGCTCGGATCATCGTATTCGCTACGGCTCGGATTCTTACATTCGAAGCAAGCCATCATTGTGTCCCATGGCTGGATCATCGTGTCCCTACGGCTCGGATTCTTACATTCGAAGCAAGCCATCATTGTGTCCCATGGCTGGATCATCGTGTCCCTACGGCTCGGATTCTTACATTCGAAGCAAGCCATCATTGTGTCCCATGGTTGGATCATCGTGTCCCTACGGCTCGGATTCTTACATTCGAAGCAAGCCATCATTGTGTCCCATGGCTGGATCATCGTGTCCCTACGGCTCGGATTCTTACATTCGAAGCAAGCCATCATTGTGTCCCATGGCTGGATCATCGTGTCCCTACGGCTTGGATTCTTACATTCGAAGCAAGCCATCATTGTGTCCCATGGCTGGATCATCGTGTCCCTACGGCTCGGATTCTTACATTCAAAGCAAGCCATCATTGTGTCCCATGGCTGGATCATCGTGTCCCTACGGCTCGGATTCTTACATTCGAAGCAAGCCATCATGTGTCCCATGGCTGGATCATCGTATCCCTACGGCTCGTATTCTTACATTCGAAGCAAGCCATCATTGTGTCCCATGGCTGGATCATCGTGTCCCTACGGCTCGGATTCTTACATTCGAAGCAAGCCATCATTGTGTCCCATGGCTGGATCATCGTGTCCCTACGGCTCGGATTCTTACATTCGAAGCAAGCCATCATTGTGTCCCATGGCTGGATCATCGTGTCCCTACGGCTCGGATTCTTACATTCGAAGCAAGCCATCATTGTGTCCCATGGCTGGATCATCGTGTCCCTACGGATCGGATTCTTACATTCGAAGCAAGCCATCATTGTATCCCATGGCTGGATCATCGTGTCCCTACGGCTCGGATTCTTACATTCGAAGCAAGCCATCATTGTGTCCCATGGCTGGATCATCGTGTCCCTACGGCTCGGATTCTTACATTCGAAGCAAGCCATCATTGTGTCCCATGGCTGGATCATCGTGTCCCTACGGCTCGGATTCTTACATTCGAAGCAAGCCATCATTGTGTCCCATGGTTGGATCATCGTGTCCCTACGGCTCGGATTCTTACATTCGAAGCAAGTCATCATTGTGTCGCATGGCTGGATCATCGTATCCCTGCAGCTCGGATTCTTACATCCGCAGCAAGCCATCCCTGTGTACCTCAACTTGGATTCTTACATTTAGTGCGGATCGTCTCTGGTTGGCAGAAATAAACAACTCTTGATTAACCTGAAAAGCCATAGGGAGTTGAATGGCTTGGCTAAAATAGGTGTCTTTTATCTTTGCAGGCTTGTTGCTACAAAAACGTAGGGGAGTTCTTATCGTTATATTGAAGCAACTAAGCCTACAAAGAGGGGCAGCTGTAGACACCCTATTTTTGCCCTAACCAAATAGAACACGGGGTCCTCTCTTATTGTTTTCATTACCTTATTATTATTATTATTATTATTATTATTATTATTATTATTATTATTATTTTCCTATATTATTAGTACTTTACTATTATTTTGCTAGTATTTTTATTATCATTATTATTATTATTATTATTTTTCATTTTTTTTATTACTAGTACTTTTATTATCTTTATTTTATTTTTACTTTACTATAATTATTTTTATTTTTTATTGTTTTTGACATATTATTATTATTATTATTATTATTATTATTATTATTATTAGCATTAGTATCTTATTTTGGCCATTATTATTTTTATTATTTTTAGTATTATTACTTTATTTTTATTAATATTAATACTACCATTATTTTACTAATAATATCTTTATTATTTTTATTTTTACCATAATTATTTATTATTATTTACTATTAATAGTAGTAGTATTATTAGTATTATTATTATCTTATGGATACTTATATTATTATGATGATTATTATTACTATTATTATTTCCTTTTTCATTATTACCATAAGAATAAAAGAATAAAAAAAAAGAAAAAGAAAAAGAAAATCAAAAAAAGGAAGTTGTTTTAGGGTTTTTGAGATTTTTTTTTATATAATGGCAAAGAGGGGGGGGGGGGGCGCACACACGGGCGGAGCACAGCCAAAAACAAAAAAAAAAGACAGCCAGAGGAGCGCACAGAAGGCCAAAACCAAAAAAAAAAAAAAATTCCTATTCTCCTTCTTCTTCTCCTTCCTCTCCCCTGTACCAGCCACGCTCCGCCAGACCCAAAGACCTCCTGCCAGAGGCCACACCTGTGCCACCTTGCTGCCTGGAGCTCCACTCCATCTGCTGCACTTCGGCCACCACAGCACAGCAACGCTAGGCCACCACGGCACCACCCCCTTGTTCCTCTGCTGCCTACTTTCTTCCACCCTGCACACAGCCTCTCCCACACCACCGACATCACCACCAACAACCGACACCCTCTTCCACACCCCAAGGCGGCCAACACTGCCAAGGAGATCGGGACAAAGTCACAGGGGCAGAGCCGCAGGTATCACCCACAGCACCAGCAGCAACTTCCATTCACAACACCCCTTGCATCTCCGGCAACTATCGCCGTTCACCGTCGCCGTGCCCAACGCCGGCCACCCTTGCTCCCGGCAAGACCCCCAGTAGCAGCAACTCCACTGCTACAACACCAGCAACCCTCCGGTGAGCATCTCTGCAAATCCCTTACCCAGTTTCCTGCCCCCTCTACTGTAACTGCACACACACACTCGTGAATATACATATATATGGATTCAGTTTTGCAATTTATGACATAAAGTTTAAGTCTTTTAGTTTTTTTTTTTGTTTCTTTTATTTTTTTTTTACATGCTGTGTATACTTTTATTTATTTAAGTTTTCTTATTATGTGTTTATTTTGTTTTATTTTTTAAAACTATACTTGTTAGATAATTAATATAGTATATTGTTTTAATTTTTAAATGGTAAATACTAATTAATTTTATTATTCTTATGGCAGGATTTTTGTTCACATTCAAAATTTAATTATTTTTGTTTATGCAAGGAAAATACTAATTAATCTTATTCTTCTTATTGCAGGATTTTTGTTCATATTCAGATTTTAATTATTTTTGTTTATGCATGGAAAATGCTAATTGAGTCTATTCTTTTTATTGTGGGGCTTTTCTTCTTTTTATGATAATATTTATATAGGTATATCTGACATCAATTTTTTCAGGATTTTCTTCCCTTGTCTAAGAATTTTTATGCAGGTTTTACATACACATATCTAATGTTATTATTTTGGTTGTTATTGGTAGTTTTTTAATATTTAAAATTTAGGTTTAAAGTTTCATTGCCTTTATTGTGTATATTACTTAATATTATTGTCGTAGGTTTTGGATTATATCATTTAATTTTTATTTTTATTTTATTTTTCATAGCTATTGTTGTATATTTGTTTAAAGTACTTGTAATATCGTTGTTTTCATTGTAATATACTTATTTTTATTGTTACATATTATTTAGGGTGTTTGTTTTATTGTGTAGACATTATTTAGGCTTTTTGATGTATTTAGGATATTTATCATATTTATTGTTTATAAGATATTTAGGGATTTTGTGTATTATTGTTTAGGATTGTAACATTTACGCATGTTCATGATTCTTGATTATTTACATGATATTATCTTTTAAGGTTTTGATTATTGTTTTAGTTTAGGGTTTTGACTATTTTACGTTATTAGGGTTTTTGAGTAGTGTTTTATTTAATCTGTCCCTGTACTGTTATTGTGTACTAATTTTAGGGATTCCATACTATTGAATATTGATCTTAAGGGTTTCCATAAAATGTATATTACTTCTTTAGCTTTTATATGGTTTGGGAGAATTTGATTTATTTTCCATATTTATGTACAGCATTTCCATATTAAGGTATATTAATATTTTAGAGTTTGTGCATATTTTATAGATTCATGATGTGAATTATTGTTCATAATCTCATTCTATCTCCTTACATGTTTATAAAAAGTACATAATTTTTAGGGTTTGATTATTTCCATTCTAGAGTATATCATTAGGGTTTGATTATTAATACTTGGGGTTTTATCATTAAAAATTTGACTATTATGATATATAATATTTACGTGTTATGATTTATATTTTAAGTAGTATATTATTTTTTGTTATTAGCTATTTGAAATTTTTGTAAAATACAGAAAATAATAAAAAATAGAAAATTAGGAGAAAATTCTAAAAAATATTTTTGATTTATTATTTCAAAATATAGTAAAAATATGAAAAAATAAAAAATCAGGAAAATAGAAGAAGGTAAGGAAAATACTTTGAAACTTAAAAATATTTTTTTTAGTTCCAAAAACCTTCCAACTAGTATTTTAATACTTAGAAAAACCCTAGAAAATTTTCAAAATTTGGAAGTGTATTTTGTAAATTATTTTTGATTTTATCCCTATGATTTTATTGCGGGGGTATGAGCCTTTGGGCATCAAGTACCCTAAGCTTTGAGGGAATATATATGTATATATTTATTTATTTATTTATTTTTCATATTTATTTATAAAGTCACAAAAAGGAGTAATTTAAAGACTTTCTAGATTTAACTTAGGGATAATTTCAAATTAATTAGGTACCGTTCGTAAGAACGGGCGCGTAGGGGGTGCTTGTACCTTCCCCTAGCGTAACCGAACTCCCGAACCCAACTCTGGTAACATAGACCCATTCTACACCTAACGGGGTAGTAATTACGTGTTCTAACCACACTAAAAGGTTAGTGGCGACTCCGACCTTTTCCATGATTTTTCCATGAAAATATTAAAATGATTTTAATTTCGCCGCCCGGGGCACGCGCACTCCTGGGACGTCGCGACAACAGATACAGTTTACAGAGCATGATACCATTGCTATATACAGAACAGAGTGCAACCACCTATTTATATAATATGTAGTAGATAAGTCAATTGTGCCTACGTGTGGACAGGTTCCCCATTAGATACAGGTTGAGGAGGGCCGATCAAACTGACGGAGTATAGTGGTTTATCCTAGTAGGCCAGCCAGTGATAGATCCCGCCTACAGGTCGCACAACCCTATCATGAGGGGTTAAATAATGACATTCAGTTATCCATCTAGGGAAGTTTTTAGTTATTACTACATATGTACAGTTTCACAAAAAGAGGGAATATACGTGTATATATATATATTAAAAGTATTATGAATAGAAACCTAAAATACAAATATGTTAAGCAACATGGAAAAGGTGGTGGTTTATATTACTTGTACTGTATTTATAGATTCAGTTATACATGATTACATAGAAACAAATTTTCATAGTATTGTAATTCATTTGCCACACACTAACAATAGCATATTTCATCTTACTGAGCGTCGTCTCATCCCATTAAATTAAAACTTTTCAAGTGATCAAGCCAGACGAGTAGATCAGACTCGTAGGTAGAGGGGCTTCAGTTCCACCCTGTCAATAGAGTAAGTATTTTTGGGATTATTTCTGTATAGGCCTAGCCCAGTTGAGGGTATTTTGGGAAACAGTCATATATGTATAGTTTGGGAACATTGTAACTCTCTGATATTGTATATATTTATATAAGGTGGTGGTTGTGTGATTTTAGCTTCTTGTTGCTTAGGTGGATGACTAATTTTATATAGGAAGGTATCAGAGAAATGGAATTTCACAATAATTATTATTATTATAAAGAGGAAAAAAAACTTAGTTAATATTGTCGGGTCGTTACACCAAGACCCTCTAGAATAGGAGGTGGAGATACGGACGCAGTATTGCGCAGCATCACCCAACAGGTGATGGCTGAGATGGCTAAGAGTGGAGGAGAGTGTGGCTGCACGATTGAGCAGTTTACATGGATGAAGCCTCCATTTTTTCCTGGAGGACCTGACCCGATCATAACTGAAAATTGGGTTCAGGACATTGAGGAGATTTTGGCAGTGCTGGCATGTTCCAATGAGCAGAAGGTATCATTCACATCGTTTAAACTAACAGGAGAGGCAAAGCGTTGGTGGAGATCAATGCGTTTGATTGAGGAGCAAAGGCCTGATCCAGTGCCAGTATCGTGGAGTCGGTTTAAGGAATTATTCTTCGAGCGATATTTACCTGCTATTGTTTGGAGCGCGAAAGTAGCAGAATTCCTGTATTTAGCTCAAGGGCTGATGACAATGTCTTGGTATGCAGCATGATTTATTGAATTGTCTTGTTTAGCCCTGCACTTGGCATATCAGCTTTCGGGCTAAGATGTTTACGAAGGTGGTGGATAAAGCTTCTATTATCGAGAATGGTATGCAGAGAGGTACTGCGGCTTAGAGTCAGAGGAAGAGGCCTGCGCCTCAGGATTATCAGGCAAGTTCCAGTGAAGGGCCATGGAGGGGAGACCAATATGGAGGTAGTCAGGGATGGATAATGGGCCACAGTGGTCCTCAGGGTGGACGGGCTATCCCTACCTGTTCTAAATGTGGCTGGAAACATCCAGGTGAATGTAGAATGGGAGAAGACGCCTGCTACCCTTGTGGGAGACTTGGGCACAGGTCTTGGTCGTGTTAGGGGTTTTGGTCCCACTCACTAGCTCCCATACCATTTCAGGGTGGTTATCAGATGCCCTGTGGAGGCCAACAAAGGAAAACTACAACAACGAGAGTTTATGCGTTGACGCTGAGTGATGCCAAGGCAGCTAGAGACGAAGTTAGACGTACCCTTACTGTTTTTTCATATAAAGTTGTTGTTTAATTTGATACAGGTGCCGCCCATTCTTTTGTTTCATCGGTATATGCTAAGTTAACGAGATGTGAGGCACAGTTGTTGGACATTGGGTTGGCTATAGCTACACCAACTGGATCAGTGGTGGGATGTAGGAGAGTACTCAGGAGCTTACCAATGATTATACAAGGAAAGGATTTGCCAGCCGATCTTGTGACGTTAGATATGTTTAGGTTTGATATAATTCTAGGTATGGATTGATTGGAAGTTAACCATGCTAGTATCGATTGCCATTTGAAAGAAGTGATTTTCATATCTCCAAGTAAGCAAGAATTCAGATTTCTTGGTTCACATGTTCGTTCTTTACCACATCTTGCATCAACCATTCAGGTGAGGAAACTGATTCAAGAAGGCTGTTAGGGATTCGTTGCCTACATCAAGGAATTGCCAAAAGAAGAATTGAAACAAGCTGATATTCCTATAGTGAGAGAATTCTCATATATATTTCCAAAAGAATTACCTAGTTTGCCACTAGACCATGAAGTTGAATTTACTGTGGAGCTTCTACCAAGGCCAGCGCCACTGTCTAAACCACCTTACCGAAAGGCCCAAGCCAAGTTAAAAGATCTAAAAGATCAATTGCAGGAATTGTAGGATAAATGATTTATCAGACCCAGTGTGTCACCCTGGGGAGCACAAGTTCTATTTGTGAAAAAGAAAAATGGGACCATGAGGATTGGTATAGATTATAGAGAGATAAATAAATTGACAGTTAAGAATAAATATCCTCTTCCCAAGATCGATGATTTGTTTGATCAGCTCCAGGGGATCCAGGTTTATTCTAAAATTGACTTGCGGTCAGGTAATCATCAGGTGAAAGTGAGGGCAGAAGAAATCTCAAATACGGCATTTCGAACGAGATATGGGCAGTACGAGTTCTTAGTGATGCCATTTGGATTGACTAACGCACCAACAGTATTTATGGATTTAATGACTCGAGTGTTCCATCAGTATTTGGACTAGTTTGTAGTGGTATTCATTAATGATATACTGGCTTACTTAAGATATTTTGAGGAGCACGAGCATCATTTGAGGCTGGTGTTGCAGATATTGAGAGAAAGAAAATTATACGCAAAATTCAAGAAATGTGAGTTCTAGTTATGGCAGGTTTCTTTTCTTGGCCATGTGATTTCTAAGGCAGGTGTATCTGTTGACCCAAGTAAGATAGAGGCCTTAGTGAATTGGTGAGGTTAGAAAATATTCAAGAAGTCAAGAGTTTTTTGGGATTAGCAGGCTACTACCGACGTTTTGTTAACAGTTTCTCTAGTTTATTAGGTCTGCTGATGCGACTTACGAGGAAAAATATAAGGTTTGAATAGACTGATGACTGTGAGCAGAGCTTTCAAAAATTGAAAGAGAAGTTAGTTACTGCCCCAGTGTTGGCTATTCCATCAGCAGAGGATAGTTTTGTGATTTACAATGATGCATCTTTGAAAGGTCTTGGGTGCGTATTGATGTAGCACGACAGATTTATCGTGTATGCATCTATAAAGCTTAAAGAATATGAGAAAAACTATCCTGTGCATGATTTGGATCTAGGTGCAGTGGTGTACTCTCTCAAGATTTGGAAACATTATTTATATGGTGGGAAGTGTGAAATCTTCACGGATCATAAAAAATTAAAATATTTATTCACCCAAAAAGAACTGAATATGAAGCAAAGAAGGTGGCTAGAACTTATCAAAGACTATAACTGCACTATTAGTTAACACCCAGAGAAAGCGAATGTGGTGGCATATGCTCTGAGCAGGAAATTAGTGGGACCAGCACTAGCAACTATAGAGATTCAGCACCCAATCCTGATGGATCTGGAGAGACTTAGTGTAGAACTAGTAGAGCGTAATCCTCAAGCATTTATCACCAGCCTGGTTATACATCCTATGCTATATGAGAAGATTAAGGCCGCTTAGGGTGATGACGCAGAGTTAGCAGAAACAATAGCCAGAGTACGAGATGGTCAGGTAGAGGAGTTCAACATATCTGATGATGGAACCCTGAGGTTTTGCACCAGGTTGTGTGTGCCTGCAAATAATGATATTAGAAGGATGATTTTGGAAGAGGCTCATAGATCACTATACACAGTTCATCCCTGCAGTACTAAAATGTATAGGGATCTACGAGAGTATTTTTGGTGGAGTGGAATGAAAATAGAAATTGCCGAATTTGTACAGCAGTGTTTGACGTGCCAACAGGTTTAGGATGAGCACTAAAGACCCGCAGGACAGTTGCAGGCACTCTTCATTCTAGAGTGGAAGTGGGATTATGTTTCTATGGATTTTTTCACCGGATTACCACTGATGCGACAAGGATTGAACGCAATTTAGGTGATTGTTGATCATCTGACGAAGACTGCTCATTTCATCCCTATTAAAGTCAGCTATTCCATGGATAGATTGGTAGAAATATACATTTAGGAAATAGTTCGCGTCCATGCTACACCGATATCCATAGTTTTGGACTGAGATCCTTAATTTACCTCACGATTTTGGAAAAGTTTTCAAGAGGCTATGGATACATAGTTAGTATTTAGCACCGCTTTTCACCCTTAAACATATGGTCAGACTGAGAGGACAATCCAGACATTAGAAGATGTGCTTCAGGCATGCGTACTAGATTTTGGGGGTAGCTGGACTTAGTTTATGCCGTTAGTTGAGTTTGCTTATAATAACAACTATTAGGCTAGCATCGGCATGACACCTTATGAGGCACTATATGATAGAAGGTATCGTTCACCTCTTTTCTGGGATGAAGTTGGCGAGAGAAGAGTTTTGGGTCCAGAGATAGTACAACAAGTGTATGATAAGGTCTAACTAATTAAATAAAGAATCAGTACCGCACAGAGTCGGCAGAAAAGCTATGCAAATACTCGCCGCCGGGAGTTAGAGTTTAATATGGGAGATCGAGTATTCCTAAAGGTAGCTCCTCTGAGAGGGGTTGTGCGGTTTGGGAAGAAAGGCAAGTTGAGACCTAGATTTATTAGCCCTTTTGAGATACTAGAAAGAATGAGATTAGTTGCCTACAGGCTAGCTCTGCCACCGGCCTTGTCCATGATACATGACGTGTTCCATATTGCTATGCTAAGGAAATACATCCCAAATCCATCTCACATAATCAGTTATGCAGAAATAGAACTTAAAGATTCATTAGCTTATGAAGAAACACCAATACAAATCTTGGACAGAAAAACACAAGAATTGCGTACCAAAGAAATTCAGCTAGTAAAATTTTTTTGGAGAAACCATGCTATAAAAGAAGCTTCATGAGATCTTGAAGAAGAAATTAAACAGAAATACCCACACTTATTTAATAAGTTATAGTATTAGTTAGTATGATAAAGATAAAGTTTGTTTAGTATAAAGTGATATTTATGTAGTACTTTAGGTTATAGGATAGGTAGTATTTTAGTTTTGGGGGAATTTTTCTTTTTGAATATATTTGTAATCTCCCAGAACTTCGAATGTAACCACGGTATTCCTCCACCATAAGTGAGGTTAAGTAATAAAATAAGTAGACAATTTTCTTTAGAGAATAGTGTATAGTATAAATAGTAAATTTTGAGAACGAAATTTTAATGTAGAGACCCAGATAATTTCCATAAATTAATAACAGATGAAAGAGAGAAAAGAAGAAATTAAGACAGGGTCTCGTCGACGAACATAGGGGATTCGTCGACGAGCACATATAAGGGTCTCGTCGATGGGGATGTGTCTCGTCGATGAGAAGATACCGAGAGGCTGTTTTCCAAATTCTGAATTTCGTCGACGAGGTGTAGGCATTTGTCAACAACTTCCTTCTTGACCTTGTCGATGAAGTGACGTGGCTCATCGATGAAGTCCAATGTATAAACAGCCTGAACTTGATTTTTCAGCTGAAATTCTCACACAAATCACTCTCTCTCTCCTCAATTTTTCCCCTCCCCTTTCTCTCTAAGTTTTCGGGCCAGATTCTCGCCGGTTCGACGATCCGAGGCCACCACGACGCACTTGGAAAAGTTCTCTTCAAGTCTGCCGAATCGGATTGTTGGTGGTACTGGTTTGAAATTCAACCCAATCTCAGGGTAAGACATTATATTTAGTATTTACCTTTCCCACAGTTACAAGAAATGTAGAATACGAAGAAATATTGATATTTTGTTCTAAGAGATGCTATTTTTAAGGTGTTGAATGGGAACCCTACAGGTGTAGGGTCAGGATACAATAGGGGCTTTCCAGAAATTAGGCAAGGGAAATATGCTATGCTAGGGAATTTTTAGAATGTATAACAGAAGATTATGTATGTATATTTTCAAGCATGTTGATCAGTTTATTTTTCCAGAATATCATAAGTATTATTATTTTAGAGAAGTTAGAATTATGAAGCATGAGATTTTAATTACACAGTTGTGTGGCTTGAGTTTATTATAGTTTAATATGTTGATTATTAAATTTTACAGATATCCAGTTATACAAGTTTATTAGCAAAAAGTGAGATTTATAGCATTTTTCAGAATAACATGATTTCTAGACCTTAATACTCAAACAGATATTACAAATGTTTCAGAAATAAATTATAGATATTATAGATAGATATTATAGATATTTCATAAACAAATTACAGGTATTACAAACACATATTACAGATATTTCAGAAAGAAATTACAGATAATACAGATAGATATTATAGATATTTCAGATATTACAGCTTAGATTTATAGTGTTATGGTTGTTTTGAATTCATGTTAAAAATAGCAAGATAAGTATATATATATATATAAAATAGTATTACACAGTATCAAATCCCTGAGAATGTTACAGATAGATATAGACAGCAGAGCATGGTACCGTTGCTATTTCAGATAGTGTGCAACCACATAACTCAGATAGTATGTGGATTCCGTTTAGCCGCACCATTAGAGATTGAAGTCTCCCCAACAACCTGAGTTGAGGTGGCCGGTTAGACAATGTTAGATTTGTAGATTGCCTGGAGAGATTGTAGTGGGCCAGATTAGCGGATGATAGAGATATAGATTGACTTGCTTGGTAGGCCAACCAGAGTAAGTCTAGCCTACGGGCTACACAACCCTATCATAAGAGGTTAAATCATGACAACAGCAAATATATTATAATATTAGAAGTATGTATGCATAGAAAACTCAGATACATAGTTATATTTTAAATTATATTATGAGAATTTTGTACATTATACCAGCATATTATACCAGCATATCTGTTTTATAGTATTAATATTATATCTTTATATTAAATATGTAACTCAGCCACCACATATAGTAATAACATATTTCCTCTTACTGAGCGTTGTCTCATCCTAGTGACTTACTATTCTTCAGGAGATCCAGTTAGGCGAGCAGACCAGGCTCGCGGGTAAAGGACTGTTGACACTGCCCTTACTGAAAGGGTAGGTGTTTCTATGGCGCTAGTAGTTTTGGGGTAGATCCCAAGTTTCTGATGATGTCACAGGGTATTTTTGTGACATATGTGTATATACTTTGGGACTTATAGCTCTCTAGTATTGTATAAAGATGCTTACAGTTTTACAGTTACCACTGCTTGGGAATGTATGGAGTACAAAGTTCCTCAATGCTCTTTTGGGCCTGAGATATTTTCAATAGTATTTCATACATATGGCATTTATGTTATATATATATATATATATATATATATATGAAAAAAAATTATATAAGTAGCAGGTTGTTACATGATGGTACCCAGATCGTAGATCAATTTTAGAAAAGTCTATGTCCTCTGTAGCTAGTTAAACAAGTCATCAATGTGGGGAAGCAAGTATTTATTTTTAATGATCACTTTATTGATTTCCCTGTAACCGATGCACATTTTCATCGACCCATCTTTCTCTTTCACAAACAATACTGACACTCCCTAGGGTAACATGTTAGGACTGATTAACCCCTTATCTAACAATTCTTGTATGTTGACCTAATTGGTCATATCCCATTTTGATAATGACAAATACACTTGGTACTAATGTTTGTCCTGAACTTACATGTAGGTTCACTCTATGCATAGAATTGAAAAGAACACTATATCATGATGGTGTATGGTGATCTCACAGAAGATTGAAGAATATTGTGCTTAATTTGTATTTGTATTTTTATATTCTTCTTTCTCTATTCTAATTCAATATGGTCTATAAAAACTGCATCATGCTTGATATGCTCAGGTTGCCTTAGATTGACTTTCAGTTCCCACACTTAATGCACAAGACCCAACTATAGTTCACATGTCATCAGGGGTAAAATTAAAATCAAGTAATAGACCTTAGGCTAAAATCATAAGGGCTTCGGGCGACCGAACTAGGCAATTCAAATTGCCTCAGCCGATCGAACCGTGGACTGGTCAAATAGTTGACCTGTCTTTGGACGATTGAACTTAAATGACTTGAGTGTCCACGGGCAACTGAACTCATGCCCTTACTTTTTACAACAACTCGAGCACTCGAACCACACGTTCAAATTACCCTCGAGCAATCGAATGTTCAAGTTCGGCAGACCGAACTTGAGTCTAGGCAACCGAACCTCAAACAGAATGGAAAATCGCCTCAGTCAGCAAACCAAACCCCCATTCGGGCACCCGAATTTCAAAAGTTACCTTTCCCTGTTATGTCTGTTTGGGCGACCGAACATCGGTAGCATTGGCATGGCACCTTTTGAGGCGTTGTATGGTAGGAGGTGTCGTTCTCTACTATATTGGGATGAAGTGGGTGAGAGGTGAGTTTTGGGTCTAGAATTGGAGCAGCGGGCATACGATAAAGTCCGACTAATTAAAGACAGAATCAGTACAACTCAGAGTCGGCAGAAATGCTACGTAGATAGTAGCCGCCAGTAATTAGAATTAGACATGGGAGATCAAGTAGTTTTGAAGGTAGCTCCATTGAGAGGAGTCATGAGATTTGGGAAGAAGGGTAAGCTGAGCCCTAGGTACATTGGCCCATTTGAGATACTTGAAAGAGCGAGATCAGTTGCCTATAGGCTTACTTTGCTACTAGCCTTATCTTGAATTCACGACATATTTCTTGTCTCCATGTTGAGAAAATATGACCCCAACCCTTCCCACATGATTATTTGTGTAGAGATAGAGCTTAGAGATTCACTGGCATATGAGGAAGCACCAATGCAAATCTTAGACAGGAAGGAACAGAAATTGCGTACCATGAAAATTCAGTTAGTGAAAGTCCTGTGGAAGAATCATGCCATAGATCGAAGAAGCTTCATGGGAACTTGAGAAAGAGATCAAACAGAAATACCCACACCTATTTAATGGGATATAGTAATAGCAAGTATTGTTCAGATAACGATAGTTTTATATTATTTAGTACAGAGTTATGAATGTATAGTTGTATTTTAGATTATAGGGTAGGTAGTGTTTTGGTTTTGGGAGAATTTTCTTTTATGAATATATTTGTAATCTCTCAGAACCATGAATGTAACCACAGTATTCCTCCGCCATAAGTGAGGGTAAGTAATAAAATAAGTAGCCCATTTTCCTCAATGGATGATGTTTAATATAAATACCAAATTTTGAGAACGAAATTTTACAAGGAGCGGAGAATGTAGTAACCCGGATAATTATAGAAATTAAATAATAAAGATGGGAGAGAGAAAATTTTTTTTCTAGAAGGTTCTGTAGGGGCTCGTCGATGAACACAGAGAGTTCGTCGACGAACAATCTTCTTGGGCTCGTCAACGAGGACTCATGTCTCGTCAATGAAAAGATACTGAAAGGGGTGATTTCAGGGCTTGAAGTTCGTCAACGAGGGTAATGATGTTATCGACAATCTCACTTCTTGGACTCGTTGACGAGATGACATGGGTCGTCGACGAGGCCACGTGGCCAAAGGTCTATAAATAGTAGAAAATGACAGTTCAACGAGAAAATTCATTCTCTCTCAGTTCTCTCTCTTTCTCTCTCCTGCTCGACCCTCCCTCCTTCTCTCTACGATTTCCGCCTCGTTTCTCCCCGTTTCGATAATCAGAAGCCGCCATGTTGATCTTGGGGAGATTCTGTACAAGTTTGCGGGAACAGATTGTTGATTAGGGCAACTAGAGTACCATCCCAAAATTAGGGTAAGTAGATTATTAAGGTATTTTTAGCATTAGCAGGCTTATTTAAGTCTAGATTTTGTATTATATGAGAATATATTGGAGCTTTGTAGAGTAAAACTAGGGTGTTATGTTTTCAGGGTTAGGGTGTTTTTGGGACCCTACAGGCATGAGTTGAGGACCCTAGTGGATATTTTTCTAAGAGCCGAGGTAAATTATAGTTCAGAAAATTACGAGTATGTAGGTTTCGTAAATTTAGTTGATTTATTGAAAATATGATTATATGCATTATTTCAGGATTTTGGGGATAGTACATTGTGAGCGTGTGAATAGAGTTGGAGGCGAGCCTCCTAACCAGTTAGGCAATAGAAATATGCTATGCTAGGAACTTCAGAATGTTTATAGAAATTATGTGTTTTCCAAATTATCACGTAGTTTACAAATTATTAATATATCAGAAAATACAGGTTTTCAGAATATGAGGTATTTACTAGTTTTTTTGTGCGGCATGATATTTTAACAGATCAGTACAGAAATTATACAGTTTCTAGATTATTATTATCACAGTGACCATAGTATATATTTTTACAAAACCACAGCAAATATATTATATTACTAGAAGTATGAATAGTTAGAAAACACTGATGCTATAGTTATATTTTTTTTAAAGCATATAGGTATGAGTTGTTCAATGTATTGTTTTATCAGTTAAACTTAGTTTCAGATATTAATGAATATAATATTAATGTAAGCTCAGTTGCTACATACTAATAATATCATATTTCCTCTTACTGAGTGTTGTCTCACCCCAGTGATTTAATATTTTTCAAGTGATCCAGTTAGGCGAGCAGATCAAGCTCGCAGAAAGAGAGAGTGATTACACTACCCTGTTTGTAGGGTAAGTGTATACAAGAGATTGTATTTTTGAGTAGATGATACTGAGGTGATGTGTATATATGTATGTATGATTTGTCACTACAAAAAATAAGGTTATTAGTGATGGTTCAAAACCGTCACTAATACTCGCAAAACCGTCACTAATAGTATTACTAGCGGTTTTGTGAGTATTAGTGACAGTTTTGAATTAGTCGCTATATCTGCCGTTACTAATACTTATTAGTGACGAATTTTTCAAATCGTCACTAATAATAGAGTATTAGTGACAGATTAAAACCATTACTAAAAAATCTAAGCACATCACTATAAACTTTACACCAGTTCGATCAAAAATCGTCACTAAAGTCATACTATTAGTGACGGTTTTAAATTCGTCACTTATGCTCTATTATTAGTGACGGTTTGAAAATTGTATTAGTGACGGTTTTTAAACTGTCACTAATAATTTTAAATTAATTTGTTTCCAATCATTAATTCCTGTAAAAATATGTAATTACATTTTCGTATACGTAACATTAAACCATAATTGCTAAAAAATTCATAAATTATTCAAAAATCTAATTTAAATTTAAATAAAAATACAAATATATTATACAAATTCAAATTCAAATATATTATATAAATTCAAATTTAAATAGAAATACATTATACAAATTCAAATTCAAATACAAAAATTTAATTTGTTCAGATAACAAAAAAAAGTCAAAAGTTGCATCTATAGTGCATGTCATCGTCCTGACGTTGTAACTGTTGCAAACCCTACAAATTAAGAAATTAAAAAAAATTAGTATATGCTTTTTGAAAAATTTTGGCAGCATTTCTCCTATAAATATGACATTTTCCATAGAGATATGCTCCAAGCCTAGCTATTTACAATAAACAATTCACAATAATCCAACCAGTAATGAATTTTACGAGTGCACAAGAGCTTCATAAAATAAGCATTAAATAATGTAACATGTTCATGCATCTCATAAACAATATATATCAAATTATAGTTCTATGAAAAAATAGATTGTGATGTTTATGGTATACATGGCTTCCATATGACTCTAAAACAATTATAATAATCAAACAATGCAAATGAGTCCATGATTGATAGAATTTTCACTTAACATATACAAAAGTAAATTTAGAGATGAAGTTCAAAGTTCATTTGAAGTTCACTCATTCTTTCAAAAATTTTTTAACATTCAGCACACTATAACCATATGAGCATATGGTATATGACTATGATTATTTTGGGAAAAAGTCAACAAATTTTCGGCAGCATGTCATCTATAAACATGCAATTCACAATATTTTTGCATCATACAGATGCCATTTAGATTAAGATATGCAACAACCTAAAAGTATCTACTAGCAGACAATACACATCACTACATCAACCATGCAGTTGGCGTTCCAATCAAGCATGCAATCGTAATGTCCACTACTAGCATGCAGTTCACAAGATATATCAATCCAAGCATGCAGTCTAGAAGTTAAATCATCTATTAAACTGAAGTTAGATATATACCCATCTCTAACTGCAATGAGGTCATAAATGATAGAGAAGGACGATGAGGCCATGGATGGTAGTGGCTGCATCAACGATTCTTTATCTAGTTTACCCGAAGATTCTTTTCATAATTGATTCATGAAATTAGGATAGCTTCCCAAGGGGGGGGGTGAATTGGAATTTTAAAATTATTTCAATTTTAATTCTTTATTTAATATCAACAACCACAACAAGTAAATATAAAAACAATTCAACCACAACCAATCAAGATAATCAAAAACTCGATCTTTGTCTCAATAGCCTCGTAATGAATTGTAAAGCACACTGAATTTATGCAAGCCCTGTGTTTATTCCAAACTCACAAGTCTTCTTTGTATTTAGTTTTTAAACAAACTTTCAGATTAATAAGTTTAGGTTGATCAACCAACGCAGTCCCTTTCGGTTTCCACAATCAATGTTGATCAAGCCAAAAAAAAATTATCCTCCGGTCTATTTAACAACTATACACTCAGAATTAACAATTTAAAACATACACGCAGATTGTAAGTCTTTGCTGAAAAGGTAAAGAGTAAGGAAGAAGAGAGACACAAAATTTTACGAGGTTCGGCTTATACCCAGCCTACGTCCTCGCCTTTAGAAAACCACTAAAGGATTCACTAGTTCAGTTCCGTTAATGGATGGAACAATACCGATTACAAACACTCCTTCCATTAGGCTAGAGTCCGCCTCTCCAAACACCCTTACAACAGAATAGGATAGTACAACATGCAGCACTATAATACTTCAAAGTAATTCAAATATAAAAGAATTTGAAACTCAATACTCAATATAGATCACCAAATATCTTCCAAAATATGAAAGATTATGACTTTGAAAGCTTTACTTTGGAGTTAGAATCAATAGCAATTCAATAGTTGAACACAAGAGAGTTTGAGAGCCTTTGAGAACTTTGATTGCTTGAAAATTTCTTGGTATCTCAAACCTTTGAAGTTTGGGGCTATTTATAGATGTTTAAAAGTAATTCCTCACCCCCAAAGTTTCCTTGAAGTAGTTTTCAAGTTTTTCAAAATAATAATGTCCAAAAATTTTATTTAAAAAATCTTCCCGTTTAGAGTTTTTAAGCCAACGTTTGAGTGGCAGTCGTCTGTCATAGAACAAACTCTCAATACAGAACACTGACAGTTGCCTGCCAAAACCAAGGAAGTCACTTGGCATGACCACCCAGGCGCCTGACATGTTCAGGTAGTCGCTTGTCTTGCTACTGTCTCTTTGAAAAATCTTTCACTTAATTTGGCAGTCGCCTGACCCTTCTATTTTTCAAAAACTTTTCTTTTTCAAAACCCTTTCTTTTCATTGATTATAAAAGTATTCTTTAGATTTTTCAAAAAATATATTTATGAATTTCTTGAGAGCTTCAAATCAATTTATACTTGAAATTAACTTGAAGTACTTACATTTAGAACATCCCTAAAAATTTAATCCTTTGATCTTCAATCTTGTTCTTCCATCATCTTTGAGTTTTCGATCTATTCTTTGAGCTTTCATCAAGTTATCTTTAATCCTTATGCTCTTCAAAATCTCTTTTAAATCCATAAGCTTTATCATCCTCTTCAAGATTTCTTTTTAATCCATAGGCTTTATCATCCTCTTGAACTTTGTCACTTCCTTTAAGCGTTGCCTTTATCCTGAAAAACTTTTACTTTGAACCACATTAAACATATTATGATTTTTTAACAACAAAATAAGAATTGCAAGCCTTATTAGGCTAACAATCTCCCCCTTTTTGATGATGACAAATTGAGAGCAAAAATAATAAGAATTAATACTCATGGCTCCCCCTATCAACAAGCATGATACATTTTCATAGGTATATATACGATATGATCCATGCAAGATAATCCATAAATGATCCATCCACACATATTCATAGTATGATCCATCCATACATATTCATAGTTTTACAAACCACATACAACATATGATCCATATAAGTACAAGTTTTTCAAACCACGGCATAGCATCACACATTTTTGCACTCCTTTCTCTTAAACATCTCTCCCTTTGGACATCAATCAAAAAGGAGAAAAAATAATACAGAAATAGAGAAGTGCCGCAATACATAGTACTTATAGAGCATAAAGAACATACTATCCTATAAAGCTTTAATACATAAAAGTGATAAATAGCTCATAGATGAAAACACATTAATCAGAGGCTTCCATAAATCCACTTTCATTATCTCCTTCTTCTTGTTTACTAGATTCATCATCACTTGATGTAGTAGAGTTGATATTCATTGGAGATTTGCCTTTATAGGAGCTGGCCAACTGTTGTTCAATCTTGTCAACTCGCTTAACAATACTTGAACAATGAGTTTCTATAGTAGAAACCTTTTCCCGTAGAGTACCAAGTCCATATTGCATTCCATCACTGAAGGTCATATAGTGATTAAAAAATGGAATGAATCAAGAAGGGGTTTCAAGGTCAAGTTAAACTGAAGATGCTAGTATGGAAGACTGAGGTGGTGGTGCAGATGATATATGACGATATCCCTTATGAAACCATCATTGAGAAGAGTTCTTATATCCCATACATTTAAGAATAGTATCATAAAAAATATCGTAACGGGTTTTGCTAGTAAAGTTAAATGATGGTGTAAGAATATTAAAATGAGCAAATACCATATTTAACATCCCAGCATATGATAGAACAATATAAGGGCATCAAATTTCATAATAATCCATTAGATAAGTAGGCTTGGAAGATCCATATTTTTCCCTTTAAGAATACACCACATTACAAAACAATCTAGGAATGAAATATGATCATAAGAACCAGAACGTGGTAGGATATTGGTTGTAATGAGTTTGTGCAGGATTAGAGCTTTTAGATTGATCTATTTGTAAAGATGTGGATGCCCAAAATTAACAGGAGTATCAGTCATAACCAGAGGCAAAAATTCTTGTGGAGTGAAACCCTAGGACATAATCCATTGTTTCTCGACAATGTGAACCTCAAAATCTCCTGGTCTGACTTAAAGAATTTTTCCCAAAGATATGGGAGTAAGATGAATATTTTTCCCAAGAAGATTTGTTTTGATCCCATTTTCACATCTTTCCATATTTGCATAGAAAATCTGAACAACATTGGGATAGTGTCCTTTAGCTTGATATGTAATAAACTGATCCCATCCAATCACTTTAGAAAGTTCCATAATTTCAGGAAAATTCGTATTGAAGAACATAACATCAAGAACTTTACCTAAAATAGGTTCAGCTGAAGTGATCTGGTTCCGATAAAGTTGCTTAGCATGTGGAGTTACTAACCATTTCTCCACCTCATCATTATTGATCCTTGTTGAAGACAAAGATCCCTTGATACCAACTAATTTTGCTCGTGGCATGTTTGTATGGAAGAGAAAAATAGAGAAACCCTAGATTAGGTTCGTGATTTGGTGAGGAGGAAAGGTTAGAGGCTCAGTTTCAAGCTGATTTGGACGAAGTATTTGTATGGAAAAAAGTAGAGAATAGGAATTTCAGAGAGAAGGATGAAAGAGCAGGCGCCTGATGGAAGTTAAAGTGACTTAAGAAAGGTTTTAAACCTTACCCGCCGCGAGGTAGTCGCCTGCTAGAATGTGCCAGACGCCTGTCCATGTAGAATCTGAAAAGTCAGTAGTCTGGCAGTCGCTTGCCAAGCAAAACAAAGCTTAGTTGATTTCAAGACTATGTAACATACCCAATTCTCTTCTTATAAATATGAATCGCTCTTCAGATAGAGGTTTTGTGAATATATCCGCTAATTGGTCATTTGTATTCACAAATTCTAGCATTATATTTTCGTTTTGCACATGATCTCTCAAAAAATGATGTCTTATGTCAATATGTTTTGTTCTTAAGTGAGATACCGAATTTTTTGAAATATTAATGGCACTTGTGTTGTCACATTTTATGGGAATAGTTTGATATTGTATTTTGAAATCTTTTAGTTGTTACTTCATATACAATGTTTGGACACAACAACTTCCTGCTGCTATGTATTCTACTTCTGCTGTGGATAATGTTACAGAGTTTTGTTTCGTTGAAGACCATGAAACTAAAGAGTGTCCTAAAAAATGACACGTTTCACTTGTACTTTTTCTATTTATTTTACATCCAGCAAAGTATGCATCAGAGTAGCTAATTATGTCAAATTTAGTTTCCTTTGGATACCATAAACCTAGTTCAAGTGTGCCTAATAGATATCTAAGGATTCTTTTAACCACTGTTTGGTGTAATTCCTTAGGAGCTAATTGAAACCTAGCACACATACATACGCTAAACACAATATCTGGTCTACTTGCTGTTAAATAAAGTAAGCTTCCTATCATTCCTCGGTAATGCTTAGTATCTACTTGTTTCCCTTTTTCATCTTTGTCAAGACTAGTTGAAGTGCTCATAGGAGTTCTTATATGTTTACTTTCTTCCATATCAAACTTCTTTAACATATTTTTAATATATTTAGTTTGATTTATGAAAGTTCCATTTTTTTCTTGTTTGATTTGTAATCCTAGAAAGCAATTTAACTCTCCCATCATACTCACCTCAAACTCTTCTTGCATAGACTTAGCAAATTCATTACACAAATCCTCATTAGTTGCTACAAAAATAATATCATCAACATAAATTTGTACTATAAGCATGTCTTTGTTTTTGGTTTTTATAAACAGCGTACTATCTATCTTTCCTCTTGAGAAATTATTTTGAATTAGGAACTTGCTTAGCCTTTCATACCAAGCTCTAGGAGCTTGTTTCAATCCATATAAAGCTCTAGTTAACTTAAATACATGATCTGGATTTTTTGAATTTTCAAACCTGGAGATTGTTTTACATATACTTCTTCATTTATATATCCATTTAAGAAAGCACTTTTTACATCCATTTGATATAATTTGAAGTCCTTATAGGCTGCATAAGCTAAGAGCATCCTAATTGCTTTCATTCTTGCAATGGAGGCAAAGGTTTCATCATAATCGATACCTTCTTCTTGATTATATCCTTGAGCTACTAGCCTAACTTTATTTCTTACAACTCCATTTTCATCCTTTTTATTTCTAAACACCCGCTGTCCAAGTACCACTTGTTCGTGGATGATGTTGTCCTAAAATATACAATGGAGGATTCATTGTGTTAGTTTTTGGAACCCAATTCCTTTTAACTTTCTTTATTTTGTTGTTAGATCCATTATTGACTTTGCATTCTCCTTGTATTATAACATACTTCCTTTTTTGTGGGCAATCAAACATTACATGACCTTTGGTCTTGCACATATAGCAAGTAGTGTGTTCATGTTTGTTGTGTGAGGAAGTGTTAGCATAGTGCTTGGCTTCCTTTACAAAATATCCCATGTATAATTTCTTATTCTTTTTGTTTGGTTTACCATTGTAACCTATTCCTTCTTTATTCCCATGTAGCCTTTGTTGTCCAATCATTTTTTCAAAATTATCTTTCCCTTTAGTAAAATTATATATAATTTGTTCTTTATCTTCTACTAGTTTCTTTAGTTCATTTATTTCTTGATGCTTTTTACTCAAGTTTTCTTTATGAGTTTTGCCTAATTCTTGAGTTACTTTACTTATTTCTTCCTCTAACTTCTCAATACAAAAATCTTTTTCTTCTTCAATAGTTTTAAATGATTCAAGTTGCTTCAAAAGTTCTTTATTTTGATCTTTCAAGGTTATATTTCTTTTGGAAACTTTTATAAATCTTTTATGTAAAGAAAATAATTCGGCTTGTAATTATTTGTATGAGGGCATACTATCACATGACTCGTCATAAGATTCATTGCTAGATTCGGTTGAAGAGTAGTAGGAATTTACCTCTTCATCATTCAACATGAAGCATACGTTTGCCATCTCTTGTCCACTTGATTTGTTTTCATTTTCGCTGGAACTTGAGTCATCCCAAGTAGCCTTCATAGCTTCCTTCTTTTTCTTCTTTTCTTTCTTGAGCATAGGGCAGTCCGGTTTGATATGTCCTGGTTTCTTACAATGATAGCATCTAGGAGGTTCATTTTTACTTTTATTTTCTTTTTTACTTGATTTTTTTTCTTTTGTTGAACTTCTTAGGAAATTTTTTATTCCTTCTATAAAACTTTCCTAGCCTCTTGGTGATGAATGCTAATTCATCTTGATCTAAGTCATTTGATTCACTTTCTTCTTCACTTGAGCTGTGGCTTGATGCTTTTAGTGCAATAGACTTCTTATGCTTTGGTTTAGGATTTCTTTCTTTTAGAGCCATTTCATAGGTAAGAAGTGATCCTATAAGTTCATCTAAGCAGGTGGTCTTAAGGTTTCTTCCTTCGGTAATTACTGTAGCCTTAGGTTCCCATATTAAGGGAAGGTCTCTCAAAATTTTCCTAATCATTTCGTAGGTGATATAAGTTTTTCCTAAGGCACTTAAGGAGTTAATTATGTGGGTGAATCTTGTGTACATACTTGATATGGATTCATCCGAATTCATCTTGAATGCTTCATATTCGCTTGTTAACATGTCTATTCTTTTGTCCCTAACATCAATAGTTCCTTCATAGGTAACTTCTAATTTGTCTTATATTTCTTTAGCTGTTTTACAAGCCATGAACCTATTGAATTCGTTAGCGTCTAAAGCACAATACAAAGCATTTATAGCACTTGATTTTATTTGAAGCATCTTATAATCTGAATCAATCATATCCTTTTTTCTCTTTTGGAATATGTTTTCCATCTATTATTTTGGTGGGAACAAGGTCTCCATCCACAACTACTTCCCATGCTTTCCAATCCATATGTTGGAGATAGATTTTCATTCTCTTTTTCCAAAAGGTGTAGTTGTGTCCACAAAAGATTGGTGGACAAGTTGAGGATTAGCCCTCTCCAAAAGGAGCTACTCCTATGTTAGCCATTTAGATCTTTTTATAGCCTCTTGTTAAGAATTTGCTATAACTAGGCTCTGATACCAATTGAAATTAGGATAACTTCCCAAGAGGGGGGGGGGTGAATTGGAATTTTAAAATTATTTTAATTTTAATTATTTATTTAATATCAACAACCACAACTAGTAAATATAAAAACAATTTAACCACAACCAATCAAGATAATCAAAAAATCGATCTTTGTCTCAATAGCTCCATAATGAATTGTAAAGCACGTTGAATTTATGTAAGCCCCATGTTTATTCCAAACTCACAAGTCTTCTTTGTGTTTAGTTTTTAAACAAACTTTCAAATTAATAAGTTTAGATTGATCAACCAATGTAGTCCCTTTCGGTTTCTGCAATCAATGCTGATCAAGCCAAAAACAAATTATTCTCCGGTCTATTTAACAACTATATACTCAGATTTAACAATTTAAAACACACACGCAGATTGTAAGTCTTTGCTGAAAAAGTAAAGAGTAAGGAAGTAGAGAGACACAAGATTTTACGAGGTTCGGCTAATACCCAGCCTATGTCCTCGCCTTTGCCAAACCACCAAAGGATTCACTAGTTTAGTTTCGTTGATGGGTGGAACAATACCGATTACAAACACTCCTTCCATTAGGCTAGAACCCGCCTCTGCAAACGATATTCCCTCATTTGGTCCAACGATTCTATAGCCCTGAATCGTCTATGAATAAGAATCAAGATAAAGAAGATTTTGTGTACAAGAAAACACTCTCACAGCAGAGTAAGTTAGTACAACATTCAGCACAATAATACTTCAAAGTAATTCAAATATAAAAGAATTGGAAGCTCAATACTCAATATAGATCACTAAATATCATCCAAAATATGAAAGATTCTGACTTTGAAATCTTTACTTTGGAGTTAGAATCAATAGTAATTCAATAGTTGAACACAAGAGAGTTTGAGAGCCTTTGAGAACTTTGATTGCTTGAAAATTTCTTGGTGTCTCAAACCTTTGAAGTTTAGGGCTATTTATAGATGTTTAAAAGTAATTCCTCACCCCCAAAGTTTCCTTGAAGTAGTTTCCAAGTTTTTCAAAATAATAGTATCTAAAAATTTCATTTAAAAAATCTTCTCGTTGAGAGTTGTTAAGCTAACGTTCGAGTGGCAGTCGCCTGTCATAGAACAAACTCTCAACACAGAATACTGGCAGTCGCCTGCCAAAACCAAGGAAGTCGCCTGGCATGTTCAGGCAGTCACCTGTCTTGCTACTGTCTCTTTGAAAAATCCTTCACTTAATTTGGCAGTCGCCTGCCACAATAGGACAGTCGTCTTGCCCTTCTGTTTTTCAAAAATTTTCTTTTTCAAAACCTTTTCTTTTCATTGATTATAAAAATATTCTTTAGAGTTTTCAAAAAATATATTTCTGAATTTCTTGAGAGTTTCAATCAATTTATACTTGAAATTAACTTGAAGTACTTACATTTAGAACATCCTTAAAAATTTAATCCTTTGATCTTCAATCTTGTTCTTCCATCATCTTTGAGTTTTCGATCTATTCTTTGAGCTTTCATCAAGTTATCTTTAATCCTCATGCTCTTCAAAATCTCTTTTTAATCCATAAGTTTTATCATCCTCTTCAAAATTTCTTTTTAATCCATAGGCTTTACCATCCTCTTGAGCTTTGTCACTTTCTTTAAACTTTGTCTTTTTCCTGAAAAACTTTTACTTTGAATCACATTAAACATGTCATGATTTGTTATCATCAAAATAAGAATTATAAGGCTTATTAGGCCAACAGTTCGAAATACGATAAGTCTGCCCATGTAGACAAAATGAATTTTAGTCTTTCATATGATAGGTTGTCTCTTATAGTTAATGTATGATTTAAATATTAATTTTATTTCTCTTGAATCTTGATGCCCTTCTTGTGGATGCAATGACCGCAAGAAGGGCATCAAGATTTAAAATTTAAATCATACCTTAACTATAAGAGACAACCTAATAGATGAAAGGTTAAAATTCATTTTGTCTACATGGGCAGGCTTATCGCATTTCAAATCAATTTTGAAAAGAAACTTCAGGTAAACTAGATAAAGCCCCTCCATTCATTGTATATACACTGCAAATAATATGCCCACTATCAAAAATAGAAGTTATCAAAAGTAGACCTAAAATGATGTAACAAACCATTCTCAATGACGGCAAAATCTAAGCTAAGGATAGCTAAATTATGTCTCCTTGACCCTTTTTACACTTTTAGGAAACATTTGATGATGTTGTTTGGTCCTAAAGTATTGTATACTATCAAACAAGGCAATCGCCTGGGGATGAAATGATATAAACAAAAACTAAAATTTCATGAGCTCAGCCATAAAGTTACCTACTCACAAAAACATTAATGATCCTTAAAAGAATAAAGCCTGAAAAAACAATGGTCCTGCATACAAAATAAAGTAGAATTGACAGAAAAAAAATATATTACCAATGCAATTTCCTTGATTTTCTTATTTCATTTTCCTTTCCTTCGTCTAGTTCATCTTCTAATTCATTTATACCTCGTGTTCAAACATAGGCTAGACCTAGCTACTCATAGCCCATGAAAAAACACATCTTTACACCCACATACAATCGGGAAAAATAATAATAATAAGCTTCTAGGAGATTGTATTGTACTCCGAAGTCTCCCAAAAAGACACGAGGTCGATCCCACTAGTGTCAGCCCCACAAGGGTCTTTACGGGAGACTCCTAGATACAATCTCCTAAAAAGTCAATCAAACTCCTAATAGAATTTCAAAAATGTCTCGTCACCATAGTTTTAAGTGCCACTATCATTTAAATTTTTACACAAACTCGTTGGAAACAAAATATAAAAATATAACATATTTTAAGATCTATACAGTTTCAAATTTATGTATTATCCTAAAGGGTGCTAGGCCGTGTTTGGAGCCATGGCTTTTAAGTTTTAGATATAAATTGATGTAGATTTGGATGGGACTAAATATAAAATCTGCATTTCATAAAAAATTCATGAAAATCTAAAAACCTGAAATTTATGCTCTAGGTTAAGAAATTCTACAAGAATAATGTTGAGAATGAAATTGGAACACTACATAATATAAAACAGTTTTACTTACTAGGTTGAACTCACCTAGCTTGCTAATTAGATTAAGAGACCCAACTAACAAATATTCTTGCATTCTAGTGCAGTAAGGCAAACAATTTTCTCTTGTGCCCAAAAATTATATTTCCCAAACTAAAATTGAAAATAATATCCTGCAAAGGATGGTCCTCTGGACATTGCAAAGGAGAAAATCTTTGCCCAAGTGTATTTTTAGTCTTCATGCTACAAAAAAAATTCTAAGTAGAAGAATGCAAATACTATATATTCCCTCGTCCCCCCTCCCGACGTCCCCAGCTCACAAACAAAATCACTTAAAAAAATGGGATCAAACTAAAATCTCTTTTAAGCACCTATGATCCAACTGAGTCACTGGCATATAAAAAACAAATATTAGCATATCCCCCCATGACCCATGATCTCCTACTGCAATTGTTAATGATAGCAACCAAAAACAACTGAAGGAGAAATGAGAACTTACTAGTTGCAGAAAAGGGGAGATTGCCATAGCTAGATTGTAGAGGGGAACCGAGCGATGGCCTACGGCGACTCGCAGGCGGTGGCTTGCAGCCGAGAGCAGGGGGAGACTGGGAGAGATGATCGCGGGAGCAGGAGACCAGGGAAGAGGAGGAGTTGGAGCAAGAGGTTCGCGGGAGCAGGTGGAGGGGAAGAGGCCAGACTAGAGAAGGAGGGGAAAGCAGAGTGGGAAAATATCCCGCGAAAAAGGAATAAGGGTTTTTGGGCATTAGTGACGGTTTCAAAACCGTCACTACTACTCTCCGTCTATTTTTTTTTATAAATAACAAAGTAATAGTGACGATCCAAAATTCGTTACTATTAATGGACTAAAAGTGACAAATATCGAAATTCGTCACTAATAAGAGACCAATGGTGACAAATTTATAAATTCGTCACTAATATTTTGAACTTAAATTTTTTTTAAAAATGAAGTATTAGTGATAAATCTAAATCTAAAAATTCGTCACTATTGGTCCCTTATTAGTGACGAATTTACAGCATCGTCACTAATACTCTGAATTGAAATTTTTTTTATTTATTTTTTTAAAAAAAGGAATTACGAGTGACGGTTCTCAAATTTGTCACTAATAAGGGACAAATAATGACGAATTCATAAATTCACCACTAATACTCTGAACTTAAAACATTTTATTTTTTTAAAATAGGAAGTATTAGTGACGATTGTCTATCCGTCACTAATAAGGGGCCAATAGTGACGACTTTACAAATTCGTTACTAATACTCTGAACTTAAATTTTTTTATTAGTGACGGTTGTCAAATCCGTTACTAATACCCTAAACTTAATTTATTTTATATTTTTTAAATAAAAGAACTATTAGTGACCGTTCCAAAACCGTCACTAATACCCTTAACTAAATTTATGTTATATTTTTTTTAAAAAAAAACTAGTGGTGATGGTTTCAAAACCATCACTAATATCCTCTTATTAGTGACAGATTTGTGTATCTATCACTAATACCCTTTACTAATTTTTTTTTTTGTATATTCATAAATATTAGTAGTGACGGTTTGTTAATCGTCACTAATAAATGACTTTTAGTGACAAATTTAATCTGTCACTAATACCATAGAAGCGTCATTACTTATTTTTCCGAAAAAAAGTTTGCGCGAAAATTGTTTATCACGCAATTTTTAGTGACGAAAATATTAGTGGGTTTTAAAATCGTCACTAATAGTGTTGTATTAGTGACGACTACTAAAATCCTCACTAATGCTTACACTATTAGTGACGGTTCTAAAAAACCGTCACTAATACTTTCGTCACTAAAAACTTGTTTTTTTGTAGTGTAGGAAGAGTTACTAAATTATGGTATTGTTTATATGGATGAATAATTTTATATTTTTCTACTGCATAGGTGTGTAATATAATCCGATTTCCCTCGTTACACCTAGGACCCCGTGGTGGTGTCTGATCATTAAATCAGACTGTAATCGAAGCGAAATTGAAGAGAGAAGGGAGAGGGTTTCCTCCGCCAAAAGAGAGAGAGAGAGAGAGAGAGAGAGAGAGAGAATGAAATGAGTTGTAGGATTTCTTTTAATTCAACATTGTCAGATAAAACTGTGACGGTTTTCTTGTGGACTTCAAAAACGTATAACCAAAACATTTTAACTGTTTTACCCATTTACCCGGCTGCGGTAACACATAACTATCGACGATTTTTCTGACCTCCACGAAACCATGGTCTGTACCAAACCAAATGACCCCTTTTCTTTATTTTATTATTATTTAAATTTTTTGGATCTCTACTATCTCCATGCCTCCAACTCGCGCTGTACTCAATTATTGTCATGACTCAATACGCTATAAATAACAAGGCAATCTGATTCATTAATTCATCTCTTCTACACATAAAATCCTTGGCTCCCATTGAATTTATGAATAACGTCTGCGTGTGGGCCTTATTTTTCCGTCCACTACACATTTTGGGTTCCAATTGCCTTCCATGTCACCCAATCAAGCATTCCAGCTCCAAGAGGTCCAACTTAATACTTTACATGGACAAATATCACATGCCCAAGGCTTTCGCCAGCCATCAACACTGGTACTCCTCCACTCTCCAGTCTCTCAGCCCCAGCTCCCCGGAGAAGCCTTACCTTCTCTTCGCTTACGACAACACCCTTCATGGTTTCAGCGCCGTTCTATCTCCGGCCGAACTCGTCACACTCCAGAAGTCTCCAGGATTTGTCTCAGTTTGTCGTGATGGAAAGGTTGCTCTTCAAACCACGCACAATCCTGAGTTCCTCGCTCTAAATCCTCTCACCGGTCTTTGGCCAGCTTCCGACTATAGCAGGGACTTATCATTGGCTTCGTCGGAGTGTGGCCAGAGAGCAAGAGCTTCAATGATGATGGCATGACCAAAATCCCAGCCAGGTGGAGGGGAACGTGCCAGGAGGGAAAGGAGTTCAATTTCTCCATGTGCAACTTGAAGCTCATGGGAGCTAGGTAATTCCAAAAAGGACTAAGAGCCTCAAATCCGCGTAAAAATATCAAGATGAACTCGGCCAGGGACACGAATGGGCGTGGGACTCACACGGTCTCCACGGCTGCTGGAAACTACGTGGAAGGCGTGTCATACTTTGGCTACGCTGAAGGGACTGCAAAAGGGGTTGCCCCTCGTGCTAGGGTGGCCATCTACAAAGTCATTTGGCCAGATGAAATGACGTCTGGCTACTTTTCTATGTTCTTGCCGCTATCGATGGCGCCATTGCCGACGGTTTTGATGTGATTTCCAACTCTTTGGGCGCCAGAGCTGACGTGCCTCTATACAAGAACCCAATTGAAATAGCTGCCTTCGGGGCAATGGAGAAGGGGATACTTGTTTCGGCGGCGTCGGGAAATGCTGGGCCGTCACTTGGAACCATATTAAACGGAAGCCCATGGATCTTGAAAGCTGCTGCTGGCCAAATCAATTGGAAACTTATGGGAACGCTGACACTGGGAAATGGGGTAACCATTTTTGGACAGACCATGTTCCCCGCAAATGCTTTGGTGGAACGAACCTCTTCTGTTGGTGTACAGCAAGACCCTTTCCTCGTGCAATTCCTCTTTTTTGTTAGATGAAGCTCCTATGTTTGCTGCCATCATTTGCGACAAAGGGGATTCTTTATACAATCTGTTAGACCTTGTTGTTGCGTCAAGAGTGTCTGCAGCTATATTCACATACGATGATCCCTCAATTTTAGAGCTCGACGAATTTCCTTGTCTTGGGATTGTGATTAGTTCCAAGGACGCCACAATTGTGATCAAATACGCCATAATCGAGCTGCAAATGTGATTAAATATGCCATAACTGAGCATAACCCTACGTCTAGTGTTGTGTGTAATTCAGCTGATTGTTAATTCTATTTTCAGATTTTAACTAATTCCAAACAAATCACAATAATAATCTGATTTTGTCCAAGCATCAACCACAATCACACCTAAATTTAAACCTGTTTATTTTGACACGTGTGTGTGTGCTAAGCCTAATAAAAAAAAATATATGTTCACCAATCTAATATTCAGCAAAGCCTCAATAAATCCAGCAAGATATGAATATGCCAATCACACAATCACAAGAACACATTTACGTGGTTTGGCCCAAAATTTGGCTAACATCCAAGGCAGAAACTCACCTCCAGAGACACTATATTAAATCGGTGGAAATAAATATAAATACACACAGATTTACCCTTTCTGTCTTACCGGTCTCCTCTGGAAATCAGCCCAAAAATAATCCAAGAAATCCCCCCTTCGCCCCTGTGAAGAACCCTAGGTTTCTCCCTATATTCCTCTCTGATTTCCCTAAAAGAAACCCTCCCCAAGAAACTAAATCTGAGCTTTTACCTTGCCTTACCCTTGTGCGAACCTCCGTTGGAGATACCCAACGTTGCACCCACCTCCTGCCGTCTCCCTCTTCCGTGCATTGCGACTGAAGGATCTCTCTTACCGGTGATGGCTTCCTCGGGTTGCAGGTCTCCTCTCTCGGCTAGGAGTGCTCTCGCGGTTGGTGAAAACTTACGAGGAAACCCTCCTGTGCTGCGCTTTTCTTTTACTAGAGCTGAAAAACTAATGTCTCATCTAAGCCCCGCCCCCTGCTATTGTTTTGTTTTATTTACAACACATAAGTATCAAATTACAACAACGCCTCCTATGGAAAAAAAACCCCCCAATAGTAGTCGTTGGATCTGAAAAGAACAGATGGCCTGGATCCTTCTTAGCTTGACACTCTAACAATTCTCCACCTTGGTAAGCTTGTGACTCTTGCACCTCCTTAGCATCTCCTATGACGGTTCCTACAAAACAAAATACTAACAGCTTCCAAGGTTAACCAAGTTCGAACAATGTTCAAACTTGGATTTAGGTACTGCTTTAGTTTTCATGTCAGAAGTCCAACTCATAGCACTACCTAAAGAGGAAAAGACCATACCAAACAAAGACTTCCTGGTATCTACATTTCCAGCATAGTCAGAATCTACATATCCTTTTAATCCTATTTCATAATGCATATCCTTTTTACCAAATATTAATCCTTGCTGTCTTGTTCTATAAATGTATTGAAAAATTTGTTTCAAAGCATGCTAATGTGGTTTTCCAGGTTTGCTTATAAATCTACTCATTTGACTTATAGCATAAGATAGATTAGGTCTAGAACATACCATAGCATACATTACACTACCAACCATACTAGCATAAGGTATTCTATTCATAAACAGTGACTCATTTTCAGTTTCAGGACACTATTTTCTAGACAATTTAACATGTTGTACAACGGGAATAGAAGTAGATTTAACATGACTCATTCCAAATCTTTTTAATACCTTTGAAATATAAGACTTTTGAGACAAGTAGAGAAGCTTTTTTATTCCTTTCTCTAGTTTTTTCCATACCAAGTATTCTTTTAACAGGTCCTAAGTCTTTCATTTCAAATTCAGATTTGAGCATGCACTTAACTTGATTTAACATATCCATGTCTCCACAAGCAACCAACATGTCATCAACATATAATAGCAAATATATATGACATTTATCACATGATTTAAAATAAACACAGCCATTATAATTGCTTCTACAGAAATCAATTTGAATCATGTAAGAATCAAATTGTTTATACCATTGTCTAGGTGATTGTTTCAACCCATATAAAAATTTCTTTAATAAACATACATGATTTTTATTCATTTCCGTATCAAAGCCCTCGGGAGGTTGCATATAAACTGTTTCTTCTAAAGTACCATGCAAGAAAGCAGTTTTAACATCAAGTTGTTCCAAATGCAAGTCATGTACAGTAACAAAGGATAATAGAATTCTAATTGAACTATACCTTACAACAGGGGAAAATATTTCATTATAGTCTACCCCTTCCCTTTGTGTAAATCCCTTGGCCAATAACCTAGCTTTATACCAAGGTGGTTCAACTCCAGGGATTCCCTCTTTGCTCTTAAAGATCCACTTGGATCCTATGAGTTTTTGTTTTTCTGGTCTAGGTACCATCACCCATGTCTCATTCTTATTTAGAGACTCCATTTCTTCTTGCATTGCAAGAATCCATTTTTCAGCCTCTTTACTATCCATGGCCTCTCTAAAAGTCCTAGGCTCCACCTCAATTACTGTTTTAGTAACAGAAAGAGCAAAAGCTGTCATATCAGCTTCTCCATACCTTTGAGGAGGTCTTATGACCCTCCTCTCCCTATCCCATGCTAGAAGGTAAGTTTTACTTAATTCAAAGGTTTTCATTTCTAAATTTTTCTCCTCAAAATCTATAGCATCTGTTTCTAAATGGCTATGAGAAGTGGAGGGTTGCTCCACCTCAAGCTACGAGTCACTAGTATCAAAGTGCCTAATACTATCATTTGAATTTTCTGGTTTTCCCCCCATTTTAGTTTCATGAAAAACTACATCCTTACTAATAATACATTTTTGTTTTCCAGGTTCTATAACCCAGAGCTTATAGCCTTTAACTCCCTCTAGGTATCACACAAAAATGCATTTAATAGCCCTAGGCTCTAAATTATCAGTTCTAATGTGGGCATAGGCTACGCACCCAAAAACTTTTAAACCTTGATAATCAGCAGACTTACCCGACCAAATTTCTTGAGGGGTTTTAAAATTTAAAGCTGTGGAAGGACACCTATTAATAAGGTATACAGTAGTGGTCACCACCTCTGCCCAAAAGGTCTTGGGCAGACTTGAAGTGGCTAACATGTATCATACCCTTTCTAGAATAGTCTTATTCATCCTTTTAGCTAATCCTGTTCGGGAGTATCTCTAACAGTACCATGTCTAGCTATGTCCTCAGCTTTATAAAATTCAGAAAATTTATTTGACAAGTATTCTAATCTATCATCTGTTCTTAGTGTTTTAACTTTTTTGTCAACTTGATTTTCAACTAAGGTTTTCCATTATTTAAACTTTTCAAAAGTATCACTTTTATTTTTTAGAATGTAAACCCATACTTTCCTACAAAAGTCATCTATAATTGACAAAAAATACCTAGAACCACCATGAGAACTAACCATAGCAGGCCCCCACAAGTCTGAATGTATGTAATCAAAAGTCTGTTTCGTGGTGTGAGTGGACTTCTTAAAACTAACCCTAGTAGACTTACCCAAGACACACTCCTCACAGAATGATAATTTCTCAAGTTTCCAATCTCCAAGGAGCCCCTGTTTCTCCAGCTCCATTAGGCCCTGTTGGCTAACATGTCCTAGCCTCTTATGTCACAAGGAAACCTAATTTTCTACCTTGTGATTGATTGGTGAAGCCTCAACAATTACTGTCCTTCCTACTAAGGTATATAGCCCATTTTTTAGCACCCCTTTCATCACTAGTGATGAACCTCTGCATACTCTTAGACTACCTCCTTCAGACTTAAACGTGTACCCTGTCTTATCTAAGCTACCAAGAGAAATCAAGTTTCTCTTCAGCTCAGGTATGTACCTCACATCTCTTAGCACTCTTTCCATCCCATCATGCATTAGAAGTCTAACGGTCCCAATACCCTGTATTTTACATGACTTATTGTTTCCTAGGATAACATGACCTCCTTCTAAGTATGTAAATGACTCAAACTAGTTTTTCAATGGACACATGTGGAAGGAACATCCTGAATCTAATATCCATTCTTTTCCCGAATCTCTATCAGTGACATTCAACACTTTCGCACTATCATACCCATTTAAAACTATAGTTGCCTTACCCTTTGATTCAGAGGTGGTGGCATTTGCACCATTTTTCCTCTCAGGGCAGTCCCTCTTAAAATGTCCTTCCTTGTGACATGCAAAACACTTTAGTGCCTTGCTTTTAGACTTTGATCTAGACCTCTTGTCTTTTCCTTTCTTATTCCTCTTTTTCAGACCTACCTCTCACATTTAACCCTTCCCCTGACCCTAATTTAGACTTAAACTTAGTGTGCAATTCCCTAGAGTGCAAAACGGCTTGCACATCTTCTAAAGTCAGCCTCTCTCTCCCATACATCATAGTTTCTTTAATATTTTCATATGTGGAGTCAAGAGAACTCAATAAAAGAATTGCCTAGTTTTCTTCATCTATACTAATATCAATATTAGCAAGATCCAAAAGAATTTTTTTAAATTCATCTAAATATTCATTAATTGATGTTCCAGGGGTCATTTTAAAGGTGTAGAGTCTAGTCTTCTTATGGAGTCTATTTGCTAGGGATTTTGTCATGTACAAAGTCTCTAGTTTTGACCAAACTCCAGCTGTCGTATCCTCAGTGGCAACTTCCCTAAGCACTTTGTCTCCTAGGGACAAGATAATTACACTACGTGCCTTTTGGAGGATTTTGGGCTTCACTTTATTGGTGGATGGAAAGCTTGGTTTCCCCTCTTGTGAAGTGGAAGCCACTTTCTTTTCTCCAAGAAGAGCCTCCTTAAGCCCCTACTATACCAAGATGGCACACATCTTAATCCTCCATAAACCAAAGTCATTTTTCCCGGTGAATTTTTCTATTTCAAACCTAATGGTCACCATCACAGAGTTAGGCTTTGATACCACTTGTTGTGTGTAATTCAGCTGATTGCTAATTCTATTTTTAGATTTTAATTAATTCCAAACAAACTATAAATAACAATCTAATTTTGTCCAAGCATCAACCATAATCATACCTAAAGTTAAACCTGTTTATTTTGACGCGCATGTGTGTGCTAAGCTTGATCAAGAAAAATATATGTTCACCAATCCAATATTCAGCAAAGCCTCAATAAATCCAACAAGATATGAACATGCCAATCAAACAATCACAAGAACACATTTACATGGTTCGGCCCAAAAATTGGCTTACATCCACGACAAAAACTCACCTCTAGAGACACTATATTAAATCGGTGGAAATAAATACAAGTACACACAGATTTACCCTTTCTTGTCTTGTCGGTCTCCTCTGAAAATCAGTCCAAGAATAATCCAAGAAATCCCCCCTTCGCACTTTGGAAGAACCCTAGGTTTCTCCCTATATTCCTCCCTGATTTCCCTAAAAGAAACCCTCCCCGAGAAACTAAATTTGAACTTTTACCTTGCCTTATCCTTGTGCGAACCTCCGTTGGAGATACCCAACGCCGCACCCGTCTCCTGCCATCTCCCTCTCCCGTGCTCTGCGGTTGAAGGATCTCTCTTGGCGGTGATGGCTTCCTCGAGTTGTAGGTCCCCTCTCTCGGCTGGGAGTGCTCTTGTGGCTGGTGAAGATTTGCAGGAATGGAAACTCTCCTGCGCTGCTCTTTTCTTTTATTGGAGCTGAAAAACTGAAGTCTCATCTAACCCCCACCCCCTGCTATTGTTTTGTTTTATTTACAACACATAAGTATCAAATTACAACAATGCCCCCCATGGAAAAAAAAACCCCCAACAGCAGCCGTTGGATCTGAAAAGAACGGACGGCCTGGATCCTTCTTGGCTTGACACTCTAACAGCTAGCATGGAGTTTAGAGAAACTATTTTGGCAACAAAACTAGCACCGGCTGTTGCTTCATTCAGCTCAAGAGGTCCTTCAATGGGCTATCCCGGTATCTTAAAACCAGATATAATGGCGCCCGATATCGGTGTTTTGGCCTCTTGGGTTCCAAATGTTCCTGCTCCTACTATTGGTTCAAATTTGTTTTTGTATACCAATTATAATATAGAGTCAGGGATATCCATGGCTTGTCCTCATGTTTTGGGTGTTGCTGCGCTCCTTAAAGGAGCATATCCCAAATGGAGTCCGACTGCTATTCGCTCCGCCATGGTCACTACCGCAAACCCTTTTGACAATACCTTCATTCCTATCAAGGAAAATGGGGAGAATTTTAGTTTTACAATGTACCCTTCTGGCCATGGGAGCAGGTTAAATTGATCCAAACAAAGCACTTGATCCAGGTCTGGTGTACGACACGACTGCACAAGACTATGTCAATCTCCTCCGTTCAATGAATTTTACCAGGTAGCAAATTGTTACCATTATAAGATCAAGCAATTACAGTTGCTCCAACCCTTCCTCTGATCTCAATTACCCATCATTTATTATGCCATGAAGCAACAAGTCCATGTCAATAGTGGTTAAAACGTTTCGAAGGACTGTAACCAATGTGGGAGGTGGGTCGACGACTTACAAGGCAAAGATAAAATTATCATTTAGTACATAAATAAAAAATAAATGTGGACTGATAGTATTATTTTTTGGAGTACTAAAAGTGTCTGTCATTAAAAAAGAGAGAGAGAAAAAAAAAAAAAAAAACTCTTAGGTATTAGTTATTATTGTATGTATCAGTCGTTGAATGTATCTTAATCTCCTCTAATCTAGTGTAAGAATTGTTTTGAGACATATTTAAATTTTTTTAATTTTAAAAGATAAACATATTAACTAATTGATGTTAAAGGTTTTAAAAAAATGTGTAATAAACACATAATAGGTCTAAATATTTGAACAAACTGTGAAAAGTATCCTTTAATTAGACAAGTAAAGTTTGGATAATTCATCTTTCGATAAAAGCTTTAGCATGGTCATTTTATTTCTACATGTTCACCGTATAAATTGTTATCCCATTGCATGCACTCCTAATCTATTTTGCTCCAATATAACAAACATTGAACCATATAAAATATACATTTCGTACCTCATTATTTGATAGTTATCACATTAATGAGTAAATTAAGAAAAAAAATCAAAACAATGAAATATCTATTAAGTAAAAAAATTATGTTTTTTGATGATAAAAATAAGTCTTAGACTTGTACAATAGTTACAAAAATATAATACATACATTAAGGTTTAGAATTTAACTCTAAAGTTCTATACATGTTGTTTAAAAAAATACAAAAAAAAAAAAAAATCAATGTGAACATCTGCACAATAAAAATATCTAAATGACTTCACATAATGTCACAATGTCAAAAGGAAAAAAATTAAATTAGTGAAAAGATAATATATATATATATATATATATATATATATATATATCTAATATCTATTCATGAACATATGCATGAATAATAAATCTAATATAATGACTTGTAGGCATCTCTTAATGATATATTACTATTGCCAACCAAAAAAAAAAAAACCATATAAGAAAATATTAATAGATTAGAAATTTTTATTGTATTTGTCTAATTTGTATGCCCCTGTGGCAATCTAATAAATGCAACATTGTGTGTAGAGACCCGAAAAATAATAATAATAATAATAATAATAATAATAATGAAGAAAAATGGGAAATCGATTTGGTTTAGGACCAAACCGTCAACGGTTTGATGAGCTTAGAGAAAATCATCAACGATTTTGAATTACCGAGGTTTAGTAAAGGTAAAATGGTAAAAATAGGTTTGGTTAAAAACCAAACCGTCGAGAGTTTCAAGGAAATTATTGATGATTTTGCTCTGGAATAGAAACCTATAAATAGGTTCTAACTCATTTTTTTTAAAGGAAAAATTTACTCTCCTCACTCTCTCTAGGGCAGCGGCTCTCTCTCTCTCTCTCTCTCCCTCCCTCTCTTCAATTTTTCATTCGAATTCAGCCCAAATAGAAGGATAAACATCATTTCGGGATCCCGGCGTCAATTCTCCCCAGTTTAACCGAAGCAGATTAGTTGTTTGAGGATCCTAGGCACTACTCCAAAGTTAAGGTAAGGGGAATAGATAATGTCAAGCATTTTTAGAAATTTAACTCATTAAATTATAGTATATGGTTGCAGAAATAATATATGTATTTTCTTGAGTATATAGGCCTATCAAAATGGGAACTTTGAAATGATACATGTATGTTTTGAGAAAAATTGGGTTATTGAGTTTGAGTAAAACCCTAGAGATGTTTATACCAATATTTTAAGAAGAATATTATAGTATGAATTATCACTCAAACTGTGTGACATGAGTTTGAATATTATGCATAATTAATTGGTTTGTTTTTATGGTAATGTATATACATAGACAAAGATATGGTTTTATACAAAATTGCAGTATTATAGTGTTCGATATAGGTTTACAATATGACAACATTTTATACAAAGTACAGAATGACAATATTCTATATAGAACTACAGTATGACAACATTTATACAGAGTTATAGAATGACAGTGTTCTATACAAAACTACAGTGTGCAGTATTTTATATAGAGTTACAATATTACAATATTTTATATACAGAATTATAGTAGGACAATATGAAATCATGTTGCTATATTGTTTTATAAATCGCATTATATGGTTTAAGAACCCTGATGGACCTTAGCTAATCATGGTATCGTAGCTTCATAGATACCAATGCAGCCACACTGTTATGAGAGTGTTGGTGGCATACAGTCGATTTGGCCAGTGAAGAGTAGAGTTACCCCTTGAAATCCAGACCAGTTAGGTAGGCAAATTGTACTTACAGTTGCCAGTATAGATACAAATACAGTTTGACTTAGCTTAGTAGTGGGTCAGCCATGGTTAAGTCTAGTTTTCGAACCGCACAACTCGATCATGCAGGGTTAATTCATGACATTGTATGTTTATCCATCCATGGAAGTTCTTTTATGCATATATGTGAATTTACATATACAAAGAAATTTATATGCTAGAGTATGTTTTGGAAAGAAAGTAAGTATTTTAAAACATATATAAAGGTATGAGTACAAGTATACATAATTATCTCAACTTAAGCTAAGTTAATTAATGGATGTGTTTTTTACTACAGTAAAACTCATGTTGCCACACATCGATAATAATATGTTCCATCTTACTGAGGCATGTCTCACTCCTAAAATTTCTATCATTTCAGAGAATCCAGGGAACCAGGGTTAGGACATTCTAGGGCAGGGCTTAAGAGTATTGTCTAAAGTAAGTTGTGATGAGGCACCATAATGTATATAGAAGTACATTGTGTATGTTAGGGATGTATTATGGATTTTTGGGGATTCGTGTATGTATTTTGGAATATGGTAGTACTCTAGTATTGTTTTGGGAGTGTATATGTTTTTGTTCCATTGTGTTGTATTATACGAGTTATGAATAGGTGTACTTAGTGCCCCACTTTGGGTATCAGGGTACTTTAGTATATTTTATACAGAGATCATGTATGCAGTATGGCACATTAGGTCCCGCTAGGTTCGGGGTATGTTAGATGTGATAGGTATCAAAGCACAGATTAATAGGAGATTTTCACAGGGCATCACAGTTTGGTATTAGAGCCTAGGTTTCTAGGTTGCTAGGTTCTATAGACTTTAGCGGACAACGGATAGAAAAACCAAAGTATAGGAATGGATCTCGATAAGGGTAGGAAATGGGTAGATTTGGAGTTTAGGGAGTCATTATTGGAAGTTAAGATAGAATATTGGGTTCTGGTTTCGCAGCCTGGAGGCAGGAATCCATTGACGGTCTTCTGTGGTTTTCCTGGGACAACGGTTTCAAGAAAATTACGACAAGCCATTGATGGCTTTTGCTTTTGTGTAGAGAGACTGGAACTTGAGGCATTAGTTGGTTGGATAGGTAGTAATTTTAGTGGTGATTTGAGGCTTGATCCTTGAGATAACTAAGTGTATATAAGAAAAAGGATTAGTGAAGGATTTCTAGGCCAAATCGTCGATGGTTTTGTGTGGTAGGTACAAACTGTCAACAATTTCCTCAAAACAGCCTCTCAGGATCTTAGGTTTTCTTTCAACGGTTTTAGAGGTATCGAAAAGTCGTCGATGGTTTTGTGTATGAGTTGTGTTACGGCTTATATTAAGAATGTGGATGTTAACCTGTTTTCTTAGTTAGATAATCGTATTAGACATGTTAAGATATTAGAATTCTAAGATTGTTTTCTATCCTATTTTTAGGATGGACCCCAGGAATAAAAACGTGAATGCTGGAGGTAGTAGTCGCGTGGGGGCTTCCAGTATGGGTGGCAGTGACTCAGATCAAGTACTACGTAGCATTGCTCAGCAGGTCATGGTGAAAATAGCACGAAATTCCAGGGAACAGGGTTGCCTGCCAGTTGACTAGGTCTCCACCATAGAGCAGTTCACTCGGATGAATCCCTAGGCTTTTCCAAGAAGTGCCAACCCAATTATTACAGAGAATTGGGTGTAGGAGATTGAGAAGATTCTGGCAATACGGCACTGATAAGCAAAAAGTTTTTTATGCTACATTCAAGTTAACGGGTAAGGCTAAGCAATGATTAGCAGTGAAGCTATTGGAGGAGCAGAGGCCAATACTCATAGCACTGACCTACAGTCATTTTAAGGAAATCTTCTTTGATCGGTACTTCCCCACCTTCATTAGGGATGTTAAGGTGGAGGAGTTTCTAAATTTGACCCAAGGCCATTTGGCAGGGCAGCCATGTACTACCAAGTTCGTGGAACTATCCCGTTTCACCCCATATATAATCATAGATGGGTTCAAAAAGGTGCAGAGGATCGAGAGAGGGCTGAGATAGAAGATATATAAGCAGGTGGCAGTTTTGCAAGTGTGGGAATTTTCAAAGTTGGTGGATAATGATTACGCGCCGAAACTGCGTAATTGTGCATCTTAACCCGGGCTTTACCATTTATATTTTTAATTAAATATCCAAATTTATTCAATATTTTAATAAAGTGTCAAAATCATCATTCTTGAATTTTATTGCACTATTTATGAGAATTTGGTAATTTTTTGTCGCAGGAAAATTCCCGGGAATCAAAACCGACACCTGTTCGTATTTTGTACATAACTTTTACATCCGAGCTCCGATTGAGACAATTCAAATTTTTGGAGAAAGACGAAAGGATTATCTACAACTTTTGTGTTTTGAGTTTTGTGAGATACGAGCTCCAGAAGATCAAAATTTGTAATGAACAGAGAATGAAAAAAATGAAAAAATATAGCAATTCGGGTTTCCTATTCAGGTCTAGGGCTTTCCCCCCTATCCTATTTAACCCTTCTCTTTCTCTTCCTGCAGAGGCAGCCCCCATGGCTCCCCATTCTCCTCTTCTTCTTCTTCTTCTTCTTCTTCTTCTTCTTTAGTTTGTTTTTTTTTTTGTTCTTTTCAATTCTGCTTCTCTCCCCTTGTCTCTCTTCCTTCCCTTTGTCTTTCCTCCCTCACCCTCCCCCTTTCCTCTGTTTCTCTTGGCCTCCTCTGCCCTCTTGCAGCACTGCCAGCCTCCACCACCATCTTCAGCAGTCCCCAAGCACAACAGAACACTAGCCGACTCCATAGCAAGACCACCAAAGCGCAGCAGCAACTTCTCCAGCACAGCAGCAACTTCACGGCTCCGTGGATTTGTTTCTCTCTCTCTCTCTCTCTTTTCCTTTCTTTCTTTCTTTTATTTACTTTTCTTTGAATCTTGGAATATTGAAGAAAGTTTAGTTTTTTTTTAATGTTATTGGAGTTTTCTTTCTTTTTGTTTAAGTTGAGTAAAGTTGAGTATTTCATTATTGTTAAATTCATTTCTTTGTTTATCTAATTGATAGTTATTTTAATTTAGCATTCTTAATTAAATTCAGATATTTTTTTGTCGAAATTCGATTTAGTTAGGGTCTATGATTAGTAAAGGTTGTGTTTTTATTGTGTTCCGTTATTGTTTATGTCTTTTAAATTTCCGTTGAGTTCATGTTTACATTTAAATTGTGAGTCTTGATTTGATCTCTTAATTGTGCTAAAGGTTCGATTTTTAGTAGGTTTGGTTTTTTTTTTAGTGTGTGTCTAATTTAGTTTCCATTGTGTGTTTTTAATTCCATGTTCTAGGTTACCATCTTTAATTAGTGCGTGTGTCGATGTTTCCTTAGGTAGATTAGAGTTTCCATTCTAGCATGTTTTAATTCCTTATTTGTAGTTTCCATTTTTAATTAGTGTGTGTCCCAATGTTTCTTTAAGTAAATTAGGATTTCTATTCTTGTTTCTTTTATTTAGTACATGTTAGTTTTAGGATTTTTTAAATTACATGTCATTTAATTCGGCAAACGTAAAATTGAACAACTCTTGAAAAACCCGAATCTGAACTGAGTTCAGTACCTTTTTAATTTCGATTGGAAGAACGTAAAATCTGAGATTAAACTCATTCCCTGAGGAGACGATCTAGCCCTTGGGCTTAATATTACACGACAGAACTCCTATACTTGGGATAACTTCCGAGCTGCTCATTTTTCGAGTGAGTCAGATAAAGCCACCATAGTAGAGATGAGTCGGCAATGGGGCACAGGGGTAAAAAGTCAAAGGAAGAGGCTCATGCCTCCTAGTTTTCAAGAAAGTACCAGTCAGAGGAGCCAGTGGAGGAGAAACAATGTGGGCCAGCAGTAGATAATGGGACACTGATTTCCTCAGGGTAATCTAGCACCCCCTCTTTGTACTAGGTGTGATTGAAGGCATTGGGGGGAATGTCGAATCAGGATGAATGCCTACTATAAGTGTGGTCGGCCTGGTCATATTGCGAGAGACAATCGTGTGCCGCCAATTAAAGCACCCACTCCTAATCGTTACCGGGGAAACAACCAAGCACCCCGAGGCAACCAGCATAGGAACACCACCCCAGTGTGGGTTTATGCTCTTACACCGGGAGATGCAGAGAATGCAGGTGATGTGGTGACAAGTACCATTTTTATTTTGTCATATAAAACTGTTGTGTTATTTGATTCAGGGGTGACTCATTCATTCATAGCTCGAGAGTTTATCAAGTTATGTGAAAAGGAAGCTCAGTCACTGGATGTCAATTTATCAATGGATACTCCGATAGGAACCGTAGTGGTGTGTAGAAGAATACTTAGAGATTATCCAATCAGTATTTAAAGGAGATCACTACCTGATAATTTAGTGGTCATCGACATGTATGGATTTGAGGTGATTATGGGGTTGGTCTGGTTAGCCGCTAACTATGTTAGTATTGACTCCTACAAGAAAGTGGTGGTGTTCAGACCCTTAGGGGAGTAGGAGTATAGATTTGTTGGGACGTGCATGCGCTCCTCGCCACAGATAATGTTAATTTTTTAGGAGAGGAGGCTGCTTCTAGAGGGATATCTGACTTAAGAAGTGCCAGAGGGGGAATTAAAGTGGCAAGATATCCCGATAGTGAGGGATTTTCCTTATGTGTTTCTGGAGGATTTTTCGAGATTGCCTCCTAATCGTGAAGTCGAGTTTGCTATCGACTTATCTCTAGGAACAACACCGATCTCTAAGGCTCTGTATAGAATGACTTCGGCGCAGTTGAAGGAATTAAAAGAACAGTTGCAAGAATTGTTAGATAAGGGATTCATTAGACCTAGTGTGTCATCGTGGGGTGCACCAGTGTTGTTTGTTAAAAAGAAAGATGGGTCGATGAGAATTTGCATTGACTATTGAGAAATCAACAAGGTAATTATTAAGAGCAAGTATCCATTTCCCCATATTGATGATTTGTTTGACCAGCTCCAAGAAACACAAGTCTATTCTAAGATTGATCTCCGATCCAGGTACCATCAGGTGAAGGTCAGGGCAGAGGATGTTCCAAAAACTGCGTTTCGAACTAGGTATAGCCATTTTGAGTTTTTGGTTATGCCATTCAAACTGACTAATGCTCCTATTGCATTTATGGATTTGATGAATAGGGTTTTCCATCAGTATCTGGATCAATTTGTAGTGGTGTTTATTGATGAAATTCTAGTATATTCAAAGAACCCTGAGGAGCACGAGGTTCATTTAAGGATAATTCTCCAGGTGTTGAGAGAAAGGAGGATGTACGCCAAATTCAAGAAGTGTGATTTTTGGTTGGAACGAGTTATATTCCTCGCGCATGTGATATCCAGAGGTGGTATTTCTGTGGACCCAAGCAAGATAGAGGCATTAGTGGACTGAGTGAGACCGAAGAATGTCCACAAGGTTATGAGTTTCTTGGGTTTGGCAGGATATTACCACCGATTTGTAGAGAGTTTTTCTAAGTTATCAGACCCTCTAACAAAGTTGATTAGAAAGAATGTAAGATATAAATGGACAAATGAATATGAATGGAGTTTTCAGGAGTTAAAGCAACAACTTATCACTGCACCAGTACTGACAATCCCTTCGGGAGAGGGGAGGTTTTTAATCTACAATGATGCATCTTAAAGAGGGCTCAGATGTGTGTTGATGCAATAAGGGAAAGTTGTATATTATGCTTCTCGACAATTCAAGGAGTATGTGAAGAATTATCCGACACATGATTTAGAATTAGCAGCAGTGGTTTATGCGTTGAAATTTTGGAGGCACTATTTGTATAGGGGTAGGTGCAAGATATTCACAGACCACAAAAGCCTAAGTACTTCTTCACGCAGAAAGATTTAAATATGAGACAGAGAAGATGGCTTGAGCTGATTAAGCACTATGACTACACTATTAGCTATCACTCGGGGAAAGCTAATGTGGTAGCTGCGCATTAAGTCATAAGTTAGGGAGTGCTTCAGTATTAGCAATTGTAACTCAACACCATAGTAGGATGGATTTAGAAAGATTTGGTATAGAATTAATAAAGGCAAATCACTAGGCACTCATCGCCAATCTGGTAATTCAATCCACCTTAGATGAAAGAATTAAGGCTGCTCAGATAAAAGATGTGGAGTTGGTGAAAATTGTGAATAAAGTACTGAGTGGAATGAAAGCAGATTCTAATATCTTAGACAATGGAGTGTAAAGGTTTTGTACCAAATTATGTGTACATGACGATGCTGAGATTAAAAGAACTCTTCTGGAGGAAGCACATCGTTCCCTTTATACAATGCATAAAGGAAGCACTAAAATGTACAGGGATCTACAGGAGTCTTAACATGCCAGTAGGTGAAGGCTGAGCATCAGAGACTGGCGGGACCGTTGCAACCACTTCACATTCCTGAATGGAAGTGAGAGCATATTTCTATGGACTTCGTTACGGGATTATGATCGGTACTTCATGGACAAGGTGCCATCTGGGTAGTCGTTGACCAATTGACAAAGATTGCCCATTTTCTTCCAATCAGAGTTAATTAATCCATAAGGAGATTGGCATAATGGTATATACATGAGATAGTCATATTGCATGGCGTGCCAATGTCCATCGTATCAGATCAGGACCCACAGTTCACATCTTAATTCTAGAAGTGTTTGTAAAGAACCTTGGGGTCTCAGCTGATATTCAGTACAACATTTCATTCTTAGATTGATAGATAGACAGAGAGGACAATACAGATATTGGAAAATATGTTGCGAGCTTGTGTGTTGGACTTTGGAGGTGGTTGGGTCCAGTATTTGCCATTGGTTGAGTTTGCTTATAACAATAGCTACCAGGCCAGTATAGGAATGACACCATATGAAGCGTTGTATGGTCAAATGTGCCGGTCTCTGTTATATTGGGACGAGATTGGTGAAATGCAGATTTTGGGACCAGATATTATTCAACAAACTTATGAGAAAATCAAACTCATTTGAGATAAAATCAAAATAGCCAAAAATCGAAAAAAAAGTTATACCGACACTCGTCGTTAAGAGCTAGAGTTTGGTGTGGGGGATCATGTATTCTTGAGAATTGCACTAGTGAAATAAGTAATGAGATTAGGGAAGAAGGGTAAGCTAAGCCCTAGGTATATTGGGTCATTTGAGATATTAGAAAGAATTGGTCCAGTTGCCTACAAGTTGGCATTACCTCCGGTTCTGTCTATGATCCAAGATGTGTTTCACGTATCGAGATTGAGAAAGTACGTTCTAGATCCTTCATACGTGATCAGTTATGAGTCACTAGAACTTAAAGATACCCTGTCATATGAAGAAATGCCAGTTTAGATTTTGAACCAGAAGGAATAGGAACTACGCACTAAAAAGATCCCATTAGTAAAAGTATTCTAGTGTAATCACGCAGTTGAAGAGGCTTCATGGGAGCTAGAGGAGAAAATGCGCCAGAGATACCCACACTTATTTAGTTAGGCTCAGCATGAGGCAGGTAAGTATTTTGGTTGTATGATTAAGACTTGTTTAAGATAAGTTGTTTAGTTTAAATCTATTTGTATATGGTCTTTAAGTTTTGAATGGTTTTTGGGAGAACTTTTATTTGACTATTTGTAATCTCTCAGAACCTATATATGTAATCATAGTATTCCTCCGCCATAAATGAGGGTAATTAATAAAATTGGGATGGAGCTGCTACGTGGGTGGTTGTCGGCTCTTCTACGTTACAGGGTTACCATCTAATATAATTATAGAGTTGGTCTGAGTATTACATAGTAAATTTCGAGGATGAAATTTTATGAGGGGAGAATGTAGAAACCCTAAAAAAAATAAAAAATAAAAAATAAAAGATAATAATAATAATAATAATAAAGAAAAATGGGAAATCCATTTAATGCAGGACCAAACCGTCGACGGTTTGATGAGCTTAGAGAAAATCGTCAACGATTTTGAATTACCAGGGCTCCGTAAAGGTAAAGCGGTAAATAGGTTTGGTTAAAAACCAAACCATTGACGATTTAAGGGAAACCGTCGACGGTTTTGCTATGGGACAAAAAACTATAAATAGGTTCTGACTCATTTTTTTTAAAGGAAAAATTCACTCTCCTCACTCTCTCTCTAGGGTTGCGGCTCACTCTCTCTCTCTCTCTTCAATTTTTCACCAAATTCAGCTCAAATCAAAGGATAAACATAATTTCGAGATCCCGACGTCGATTCTTTGCAGTTTAACCAAAGTAGATTAGTTGTTTGAGGATCCTAGGCACCACTCCAAAGTTAAGGTAAAGGAAATAGATTATGTTAGGATATTTTAGAAATTTAACCAATTAAACTATAGTATGTAATTGCAGAAATAATATATGTGTTTTCTTGAGTATACAGGCCAATGAAAATGGGACCTTTGAAATGTTATATGTATGTTTTAAGAAAAATTAGGCTAATGAATTTGAGTAAAACCCTAGAGATGTTTATACGAATATTTTCAGGAGAATATTATAGTATGAATTATCACTTAAACTGTGTAGCATAAGTTTGAACATTATGCATAATTAAATCGATTAGTTTTTATGGTAATGTATATACATAGACAGAGATAAGGTTTTATACAAAATTACAATATTATAGTGTTCTACATAGAACTACTGTAATGCCCTAAACCTCTCGTGGGCCCGAGGTGCTATTTTAGTGACGTTTGTGTACCTGATACTATCACATAACAACAAAATATGTAGCGGAAGTAATGAAACATTCTCCATATATATATAACCAAAGTTCTAAGTTTTTTCTTACATAAAGGTTTCCCAAACATCCATATTACAATCCGACCCAAAACTGGAGAACTAGTTCTGTCCAAACAACCATAATGCATATCCATTAACTTGCAACATAACTTACATACACCTAAGATCATATAGATCTTCCCAAAAAGACTATTCTAACTTTCACCCCCCCCCCCCTAACGCTGCTAAGCACGATACTTGTTATTTCTTGAAAAGATGATTTGTATATTGGGTGAAACACTTCTCAGTAACGGAGATCAAGTTAATATCAATGTGTGGGCAGCATACATTAGTGTTTACAGAAAATAGTCATTCTTCATATAGCCGAAAATAACTGTCTTTACATCATACGTACTTATACAGTTGAAAATACTTGTTTCATTTTCCTGACATAAACGGTTCATTAATCACGTAACATCATTTACATAAATATACATATATGCATAAAAGACACTCCTTAAGACTACGCCATGTATAAACTCCCGTGGTCAGGGTTGTGCTGCCCAAAGGCTGGACTAAGCCTGGGGTGATCAACCCAGACAAAGTCAAACATACATCTACGTCTAGCACCGTCCATGCAAGCATCCACAATTTCTTGTGTGCTCTAATTGCCCTACCACATCCTGAAAGTTCGGGCTTCCAAGTAAGGTACACCCTCTACCGAGGCTAACAGGCTGAAACCACCCACACCACTCTCACAGTACAGTGTGGGCGCACATGGCCACATATATAATTCCTAACAATGGTACTGTGCTCATAACATAATGGTCCTCAAGGTTCTTAAAGCATATCGTGCAATTTAAGTAGTGAAAACATATTTCGTATTCATTTCATATAAAACCTGTCATTTAAAACCTCTGGCCCTCAACTGTCATATAAAACTTGGCTCACAGCCATTAAATATAATCCTAGCCCTCAAAGTCGTAAACATCATCTTGGCCCTCGTGACTATAAACATAACCATGTATTCCCATAAGCAGTTATAGTATTTCACAAACATTCATCATTTCGATTACAAAAGAGTACATATATATCATTTTCCTGCCATACAATTTCCTGTACTTTGAATATAGCTAATGGGCAACCAAGAAAACATAACATATACAGTTTAAAACATAAAATTGAGCTTCCCACTGTGCATTTATATTGAAAATACCATAACATATATCCTAGGTTTAAAAACAGATCCTTTGAATGGTTGGTTTTAGAAACTTCAACTGAAAAAATAAATATACTTACTTCATAAACATTTCAAACGGTTCAATTTCATTTAAAGTTGACTTAACTTACTCCTTTTACCTGTTTTTGAAAAAGAATCTGAAACGCTCGAAAATCAAACCCTAATTTTCACAAGATCAAGAATCTACTCCACTACGATTATAGATATTCACTCCCTAATCCTTATGGTAACTTTAGATCGTCAATTCCAGCGACGAACAACGAAGAAACTGAAGAAAGAGAGAGAGTATGGTTCATGGTTCTAGAGAGAGAGAGAGAGAGAGAGATTTAGCTTTCTTAATGAAGAAACAAACAATAATCCTATTTATAGACACTTGACCTGATCAAATTTATCGACAAAGTGGCACCTTCGTCGACGAGCTACAGAAGGCTATTCATCAACGAAAGAAAAGCTTTGTTGACAAACCATAAACTTGATATTTTTGGCCCTTCTGGATCTCTTCGTTGACGAGACTTTGAATTTCGACGACGAACCACACAAAGGCCTTCATTAATGAGAACCTGGACCTCATCGACGAAGCCTACTGTTCTACTTTCAAAATTTTCCTTATTTTTTCAGGTTTGGGTATCTACAATCTCCCCTCCTTATAAAATTTTTGTCCTCAAAATTTGCTTGCTATTTTCTATCACATCATCCGAATTATTACTGCTCCAACTCTAGGAAGAGCTGGAGACCACCCACACAGCCCCATCCCTAATTTATTACCTACCCTCTCTTATGGCGGAGGAATACTGTGGTTACACATAGTGTCTTGGGAATTTACACTACCATACATAACTCTCCCAGAGACCATCCATACATAAACTCATAAACAACTAACAAACTAAACATACTTACCTTACCTAACTCGTATAGAAAACTAACACGTACTTGTTCAACCATTTTGGTCTATAACACTGATCATCACTAAAAAGCTATGGGTACTTCTGGCATATTTCTGTCTCTAGATCCCAAGAAGCCTCCTCAACCGCATGATTACGCTTAGTAATGGTATTTCCTTTGTATGTAGCTTATGTACCTTCTAATCTAGAATCTGAAGTGGTACCTCCTCATAAGTCAATACATCTCTGATCTCTAATGGTTCATAGTTGATCACGTGCGTAGAATCTGACACGTACTTCCTCAGCACTGATACATGGAAGATGTTGTGAACTCTAGAAAATGCTGGTGGTAACGCCACATGGTAAGTGACTAGACAAATCCTTTCCAGGATCTCGAATGGCCCAATGTACCGAGAACTCAGCTTGTCTTTCTTTTCGAACCTCATCACTCCCTTCATTGGAGCAATCCTCAAGAATACCATATCCTCGATCTCGAACTTTAGCACTTGTCAGTGAGTATCCGCATAACTCTTCTGCCAACTCTATGCTTCCTTTATCCTCTCCCTAATAAGGTTGACCTTTGCAGAGGTCTGCTGAACTAATTCCCAACACCTGTCGTTCGCCTACCTCATCCTTGTATAATAGAGATCACCACTGGAGACCATACAAGGCCTTATATGGTGCCATCTCAATACTCTCCTGATAGCTATTGTTGTACGGAACTCAACTAACGACAGATATCTAATCCAATTGTCACCAAAATCTAGTACAAATGCCCACAGCATATCCTCCAAAATCTGTATGGTCCTCTTGAACTGTCTGTCCATCTGTAGGTGAAATGTGGTACTAAAGGTGAGTTGAGATCCTAAGGCATCCTTCAAACTCTTCAAGAAATGAGACGTGAATCGTGGATCTTAATCTGAAACTATAGAAACCGGGACGCCATGAAGCCTACTATCTCATGCACATAAAGTTTTGCCAGCCTGTCCATGGAATAACTGACCTTGATCAGAACAAAGTGCGTAGTCTTCATCAACCGATCCACTATAACCTAGATAGCATTCTGCCCATGCACCACCGAAGGCAATCTTGACACAAAGTCCATTGAGATATGCTCCCACTTCCACTTTGGGATGTCAAATGGCTGTAGTGGTTCTACTGGCCTCTAGTGCTTGACCTTTACTTGCTGACACGCTAGGCACTATTCTTAGAAATGAACGATCTCTCTTTTCATGTTAGACCACCAAAAAGAATCTCATAGATCCCTGTACATCTTTGTGCTTCCTGGATGTACCGTATATAAAGAGCGGTGCGCCTCCTCCAGGATGGTTCGTTACCTAGATCTGGGTGTGAAACCTTAACACCCCATCATTAGAGACATTAAATTTTGCATTCAACCCATCCTTTATTCCACTCACAATCTCTGCCAACTCTATCTCTTTCATCTAAGCTGATCTAATCCTCTTTTGTAAAGCTGGTTGCACTTACAAGCCAGCAATGAATGCCTGGTGTTTTCCTTCTATTAACTCTACTCGCAACCATTCTATATCCATCTTGATCTTATGCTGAATCCCAATCACTGAGACTGATGCCGGCACCGACTTCTAACTCAACACATCAGCTACAACATTAGCTTTCCCGGAGTGGTAACTAATAGTACAATCGTAGTATTTAATCAATTCAAGCCACCTGTGTTTCCTCATATTCAACTCCTTCTAGGTGAAGAAGCATTTGAGACTCTTTTGATCAGTAAAGATCTCATACTTTTCACCATATAGGTAGTGCCGCCAGATCTTTAATGCAAACACTACTGCTGCTAGCTCTAAGTCATGTGTAGGGTAATTCTTCTCGTACTCCTTGAGTTGATGAGAATCATACGTAATAACTTTACCTTGTTGCATCAAAACACACCCAAGCCCTTTCTAGTATGTGTCACTATAGATCGCATAACCACCATCCCCTAATGGAATGGTCAACATTGGGGCTGTGACTAGATGTTGCTTTAAATCCTGGAAGCTCTGCTCACACTCGATAGTCCAATAAAATTTACTATTCTTTTTCATAAGTTGCATCAAAGGACCTGACAACCTCGAAAACCCTTAATAAATCTACGATAGTATCCTGCCAGACCTAAGAAACTCCTAATCTCATATACGTTCTTCGGTGTCGCCCAGTTTACTACTACCTCTACTTTGCTCGGGTCTACTAATATTCTTTCCCTAGACACTAAATGTCCTAGAAATGCAAACTATTCTAGCCAGAATTTGCGTTTCTTAAATTTAGTAAACAATCTTTTCTCTCTGAGTACCTAAAGTACTAGCCTCAAATAAGCTTCATGCTCTGTAGGACTCCTCGAATAAATCAGGATGTCATCAATGAATACCACAACGAACTGATTTGAGTACGCATGGAACACCTTGTTCTTCAGATCCATGAATGCTATAGGCGCATTCGTCAAGCCAAACGACATAACCAAAAATTCATAATGGCCATATCGGGTTCGAAAGGCTGTCTTCGATACATCCTCGGACTTCAGCTTCAACTGGTGATACCCGAATCGCATATCGACCTTAGAGAAAACCTAGGTACCCTTCAGCTGGTCAAACAGGTCGTCAATACATGGTAACAGGTATTTATTCTTTACTATTATCTTGTTAATTTCTCTATAGTCGATGCACATCCTCATCGATCCATCTTTCTTCTTTACAAACAACACTAGTGCTCCCCAAGGTGATACGCTCAATCTAATGAAGCCATTATCCAAAAGTTCATGTAGTTGCTCCTTTAGCTCCTTTAGTTCAGTAAGAGCCATTAGGTACGGAGCCTTGGAGATTGGTTCCGTCCTTGGAGTCAACTCAATGACGAACTCCACTTCGCAATCAGGAGGTAAACCTAGTAAGTTTTTAAGAAAAACATCCGGGAACTCCCATATCACTAGAATATCCTCCAGCTTCAGTCCTTCCTTTGGTGCTTCTTTCACATATGCTAAGTACCCTTGGCAACCCCCAGAAGTAATCTCCTTGCCTGAGTCATTGAAAGGATCTGTGGTGCTGAGCGCACACACGACCCTTCCAACTTAAACTCCTACTGTCTCGGAGGCCTGAGTACCACCTCTTTCCTGTGACAATCTATGCTTGCGTAGCTAGAGGCTAGCCAATCCATCCCTAGAATAATGTTGAATTCATGCATATCGAAGATGATTAGGCTAGCTGGCAGCCTTCTCCTTGAATCTCCATCGGGAAGTTTCTAACCACCTTACTGCATACAATAACCGACCTTGTCAAACCCTTGATATACGAACGAGTGGGTCGCACCTGAATCAAAAGGCATAATAGCTTTATGGGAAAACATATAAATAATACCTATAACTACATCCCCTGCATGCTCGGCATCACCCGGCGTCATAAAATACACCCGTGCCTGGGAAGTGTTTCCTTGGTGACCACCATGGGGTGCCTAATTCCCTCTCCCATACTGCTATTGCTAAGTTGTGTAATTCACTGTCGCGGGATAGTCTCGCACCTGATGCCCTGCTACACCGCAGTAGTAGCAAATGGTTGTTCCAGCCCTACACTCGCCCTAATGCTTCTTATGGCATCTGGAACAAGTGGCACTCTAAGAACTTCCTTGAGAAGCTCGAGATCCCGTCACTTGCCACTGACCCGATGAACTACCAGGTCGCTTCTAGGAGCTCTGGTTGGAGCTGGATTGATAACTCTGAGGCAAGGGCCTCTTCTTCTGGTTCGCCTCTCTCTCCCATTCCTAAATACTCGCCTCCACTGCTATGGCTCTATCCATGAGCTCAGTAAAGCTTTGGACTAATAACGCCACCGCCTGCGCACGTATTACCTATTTCAGCCCTCTCTCAAACATCAGAACCTTCTTCGGCTCATCTAGAACCATATGTGGAACGAATCAAGATAGCTGAACAAATCTTGCCGCATATTGCATCCTTTGCATCAGATGTAGAAATTCCTCTGCCTTCGCTTCTCTAGTGGCAACAGGGAAGTATCTACTAAAGAAGACTTCCTTGAAACGGCTCCAAGTAACAGATGTATACCCTGGCTACTATTCCTTCACCAACTTAATTGATCTCCACCATCTCCTTACCTCTCCCACTAATGTAAAGGTGGAAAAACTCACTTTCTACTCCTCTGTGCATTCCAACACCCCCAATAGTTCTTCCATCTCCTGAATCCAGTCTTTCATCGCAACTAGGTTTAGTCCTCTCGAGAATGTCGGAGAATTCGTTCGAGAAAACTGCTAGAACGTGCAGCCTCTATCTGCCGCTAGGTGACCCTGCTCTCAAGAATCCCTTGGAGATTCTTTCTTAGCCTGCCATGATATAATATGAAGCACGACTGAGGCCTCAAGGTCATCTTCGCTAGAGGTATCCACAAAATTGTCCCTTCCATACATTGTCTCCTTTCCCCTAGGTTCCATCATGAAGATAGAATAGAAACCGACTTAGAAATTCCACATTTATCAAGGTCGATGCAAGTATGGAATGACTAATAGCTAAAACATACAAATTTTTAGTTAAAAGAAATCACTTATACATTACTGCTACATAACTGCCAAGGTATCGGCTCCTAATCATGACACTAACACTACATACATATTTTTCAACCTATCATTCCCAACCTAAATTTTCGAGCTCCAGTCCCTCAACCTAGAAATGAAACCATCGATGGATATATCTTGGTTTTCCTGAAATCATCACTTTAGGAAAAACATAGAAGAGTGTCGAAAGATCATTGTTCCTAAGCTTCCAGACTAAAACCGAACTTAACTTACCCATTCTTATCCTTAACTCATCTTAATCTATACTCTGGTAAATATCATTGACAAAGTCTACAGAACCTAGCAAACTTAGGCTCTGATATCACTTGTAACGTCCCAAACCCTTCGTGGGCCTGGGGTGCTACTTTAGTGACGTCTGTGTACCTAATACCGTCACATAACAATAAAACATGTATTGGAAGTAATGAAACGTTCTCCGCATATATATTATCAGAGTTCTAAGTTCTTTCATACATAAAGGTTCCCTAGACATCCATATTACAATCCGACCTAAAAACTAAACAATTAATTCGGTCCAAACAACCATAACACACATCCATTAACTTACAACATAACTTACATACACCTGAGATCATACACATCTTCCCAAAAAGACTATTCTAACTTTCACTCCCTGACACTGCTAAGCACGATACCTGTTATTTCCAGAAAAGATGATTTGTATATTGGGGTGAGACACTTCTCAATAAGGGAGATCAAGTTAATATCAGTGTGTGGGTAGCATACATTAGTGTTTACAAAAAACATCCATTCTTCATATAACCGAAAATAACTTTCTTTACATCATACGTACTTATACAATTGAAAATACTCATTTCATTTTCCTAACATAAACGGTTCATTAATCATGTAACATCATTTACATAAATATACAGATATGCATAAAAGACACTCCTTGAGACTAACACCATGTATAAACCCCCATGGTAAGGGTTGTGCTGCCCAAAGGCTAGACTAAGCCTGGGTTAATCAACCCAGACAAAGTCAAACATACATTTGTGTTTAACATCATCCATGCAGGCATCCGTAATTTCTTTCGTACTCCGATTGCCCTAGCATGTCCTAAAAATTCGAGCTTCCAGGTAAGGTACACCCTCTACCGAGACTAATCGGCTAAAATCACCCACACCACTCTCGCAGTACAGTGTAGGCGTACATGGCCCCATATATAATTCCTAGCAATGATACCATGCTCATAACATAATGGTCCTCAGGGTTCCTAAAACATATAATGCAATTTGAGTAGTAAAAACATATTTTGTATTCATTTCATATAAAACCTGTCATTTAAAACCTATGGCCCTCAACCGTCATATAAAACTCAGCTCACATTAAACGTAATCCTGGCCCTCGCAGCCGTAAACATCATCTTGGCCCTTGCGGCCGTAAACATAACCCTGTATTCCCATAAGTAACTCTAGTATTTCACAAACATTCATCATTTCGGTTCAAAAGAGTACATATATATCATTTTCCTGCCACACAATTTCCTGTACTTTGAATATAGGCTGTGGGTAACCAAGAAAACATAACATATACAGTTTAAAACATAAAGCTAAGCTTCCCACCATTTGTTTATACTGAAAATACCATAACGTATATCCTAGGTTTAAAAATGGATCCTTTGAATGATTGGTTTTAGAAATTTCAACTGAAAACATTAATATACTTACTTCCTACACATTTAAAATGGTTCAATTTCATTAAAAGCTTACCTAACTTAATCCCCTTACTTATTTCTAAAAAAGAATCCGAAACGCTCGAAAACCGAACCCTAGTTTTTTCCCGAGATCAAGAATCTACTCCGCTAGGATTGTAGATATTTACTCCCTAATCCTCGTGGTAACTTATGATCGTCGATTTGGGCAACGAACGACAAAGAAACCAGAGAGAGAGAGAGAGAAAGAGATTTAACTTTCTTAATGAAGAAGCAAGCAAAAATCGTATTTATAAACTCTTGACCTGGTCAAATTCGTCGACGAAGTGGTAACTTCAGCGACGAGCTATAGAAGGCAGTTCATCGATGAAAGATAAGCTTCGTCGACGAACCCTAAACTTGATATTTTTGGCCATTCTGGATCTCTTCATCGACGAGACTCTGAATTTCAACGACGAACCACACAAGGACCTTCGTTGACGAGAACTTGGACCTCCTCGACAAAGCTTGCTATTCTACTTTCAAAATTTTCCTTATTTTTTCGAGTTCGGGTCTCTACAACTACAGTATGACAACATTTTATACAGAGTACAGAATAATAGTGTTCTATATAGAACTACAGTATGACAACATTTATACAGAGTTATAAAATGACAGTGTTTTATACAGAACTACAGTGTGCAGCATTTTATACAGAGTTATAGTATTACAGTATTTTATATATAGAATTATAGTAGGACAATTTTATACTGAATTGTGAATATGAAAGCATGTTACTATATTGTTTTATAAATCGCATTATATGGTTTAAGAACCCTGATGGACCATAACTAAGCACGGTACAACAGCTTTCTAAATACCAATGTAACCACACTGTTGTGAGAGTGTTGGTGGTGCACAGTCGATTTGGCCAGTGAAGAGTAGAGTTACCCCTTGGAATCCAGACCAGTTGGGTAGGCAAATTGTTCTTATAGTTATAGATACATATACAGTTTGACTTAGCCTAGTGGTGGGCCAGTCATGGCTAAGTCTAGTTTTCGGACCGCACAACCCAATCATGTAGGGTTATTCATGACGTTGTATGTTTATCCATCCATAGATGTTCTTTTATGCATATACGTGTATTTATGTATACAGAGAAATTTATATGCCAAAAAATGTTTTGGAAAGAAAGTAAGTATTTTAAAATATTTATAAAGGTATGAGTACTATTTTACATGATTATCTTAATTTAAGCTAAGTTAATTAATGGATTTGTTTTTATTACAGTAAAACTCATATTGCTACACACTGAAAATAATCTATTCTATCTTATTGAGATGTGTCTCACTCTTAAAATTTCTATCCTTTCAAGGAATCCAAGGAACCAGGCTTAGGGCATTCCAGGGCAGGGCTTAAGAGTATTGTCTAGGGTAAGTTGTGATGAGACATCATAATGTATATGGAAGTACTTTGTGTATGTTAGGGATGTATTATGGATTTTTGGGAATTCATGTTTGTATTTTGGAAGACGGTAGTACTATGGTATTGTTTTGGGAGTGTATATGTTTTTGTTTTGCTGTGTTGTATTATACAAGTTATGAACATGTGTACCTGGTGCCCCACTTTGGGTATTAGGATACTTTAGTGTATTTTATACAGAGATCATGTATGGAGTATTGCACTCTGGGTCCCACTGGGTTCGAGGTATTTCAAATGTGATAGGTATCAGAGCACACATTTATAGGAGATTTTTGCAAGGCATCACATTGTGCATATATTTCTAATCAAACTTTCAACATGCTACTTACAGTGACTCATTACATCATGCGCATACACACACACACACACACTCTAGTAGTATGCACACATAGGTTAACATGAATTTATTTAATGGGTTAAATTTGTTGGTGGAATATATTTGATGCACTAAAATTGTTAATTTCTAAACTTCTTTACTATGTCCAAATCCAACCTTCATTTTAAATATAAAGAAAATATAAAATATAAAACTACATATTAGAAAACATAAAAGACCTTACATTTTTTAAAATATAACAAATATTAAATCTAAAATATAATTTTGATTTTTGATAGCCTTTTTGTCCTAATAATATTCCCATCATTGATGCAAATTGATAGACCTCACCCTTTGATCCTTTTCCTTCTTCGTTGCAACTAATTAAAATTTTTTGTATTATATTGGCGCTACAGAATTAAGCCTTCATTAACTACAGAGAGTTGCCGAAAAAATGTTTGCTTCGGAAAATCAAGGAGAATTAAATAATCATGATTAAGAATTCTTTGCTTCTTCTGCCAATTCTCTGAGAATTTAAATGATTCTAAAATACACCATAACTCTAAGAAAAAAATTGTTAGTTGACTCAAGTTCGGTCTTGTATGGAGCAATAGATAAATCCCACAAGATTTAATCATTGAAATTTCCGTAACTATTTAGAGCCCTTTAATTTTCAAGTATTGTGAAAATTTTTGTTGGACTTGAAAAGAAATTTTGGGGTTGTTGATACATGCACTCACCTTTTATATTGATGGAACACATAACTACCTTGAGAAGATAAAATGTTGGAAGAAGCAGAGGTAGAATTTAATTAGGCGGCTGTTTGACGGTTGGGTGAAGTCGAAGAAAAATTAGGGCATTCAAATTTGAATGGTAGACAAATTTGAAATTTATATCTCACATGAATACATGAGGGGAAAATTTATTATTACAATTTTTGTCACTTTAAGGACTACCACATATTTAACTTTATACTTTTAAGAATAGTTTAATTTATAGATTAATATAAATAATCTTTTTTTCATGGAAAGAAGCGAATTTTAAGATGTATTATAAAATTATCTTTAAAATTATGCAAATTCATCCAAATCTAAATTAAAGATCCAAATTCACTCAAATCTAAATCTCTCAATCTCTCTCTCTCTCTCTCACACACACATAGAGAACTATTCATTATTTTTAATGAACTTGTCAAAAAATCATTCATCATTGTCTGAAGTAATAAATTACTCGCATCAGGGCTTGTGGGCAGTTTGCCGGCTTCCCTAGCACCATGTACATACTGGGCCAAATTGTGGGCTCTCTCCTCCCCACTCCTTTTTTAGTAGTGGGCCGGACCTTGTCAATTCACACTTTGGGCCCTATTCATTCATAGGTCAAACACATACATAGCTAAAATGTGTGGGCTTTTATTGGTGGGCACTTCGGCTTAATTTGGTTCATAGTTGAGGGATAGTGTTTTATTGAATATTTTTAAAAAATAAAAATAAATTATGAGTGAAAGAAGAGTTGTCTTATTAACTGAAAAATAGTGTTTGGCTTCTAGACTAGAGAACAATTGTTTAAAAGATAATAATAATGGCATTGATTTTCATATATGTATTTAAAATAAATAAAAAGGGATTTTGATCTTGCTTCAAAAGTATTAAATGAACTTAATATATTGTCATATTTTTTTAGTTAAAAAACATGATTTTTTTTCCATTAAATATTATAATATTTTTTTAGGAATAAAAAAAAATATTACTAAACGTTATTTTTATATTTTGATCTTTAATAAAACAATGTTACTTTCACTTCATATTGAAAAAAATAAAAAAAATCTCTAAAATTTATAGCACTAAATTGTTAGTATTATAGTTGTAAAGGATGAGAATAAATCAGTAGAAAATATGAAACATATAATTATTTGACCACTTAATTTCCAATGTATGTATTTTCAAGATGACTCTGATGTGGAGTACTTAATCGCCATTCTTCATAGTTTTGTAGACCGAATCATGGAGGATGATTGACTTAGGGATCTAGTGAAGTTGCTCATACTTGGTCACCCAGGTTTCAGGGAGAAGCTTTAGGAGTTCTTCTCTAGGTAGCTATGTTGGGATGTGGACAGGGCTCGAGACAAGAGAAATATCATAATTGATTAGGAGAGCATCTTGATTTTCTTTGATTAAAGCTACTCCCCAATAGAAATCACTTGCATCAGTCTGTAGGATTATTTTTCCTTTCTCTGGAATTTGGAGTGGTGCCAATGTTATGGCTACTACTTTGAGTGATTTTATCACTTCTGTATGTTTGGATTCCTAAGGGGTCACGTCATTCCTCTTCAAAATCTAATGGAGTGGTGTTGTATAAGTTGCCTGTTTTGAGACAAAGTCAGTCATATAATTAACAATACCAAAGAACTGTTGCAATTGCTTTGTTGTCATTCGACTATCTTGAAAGGTGCTGAGCTGTGTACCAATATGTGGTTGCAGTTCATATTTCCCTTGGCTAATCTTCATCCTGAGAAAATCAACTGTCTTAACACCAATAATAATTTTCTTTTCTGATAACATGATTTCGTAGTGCTCCACTATGTCTGTAAACTGTTTTAGAAGCTCAGCATGTCAATCAGTATCTTTTGAGAACAGAAGGATATCAGCAATATAGATCAGGACATGATGGAGTATGAGCTGGAAGATCTTGATCATTGCGTTTTGGAAATTAGACGGGGCTACTTTAAGCCCAAATGGCATAAATGTCCATTTGTAGTGGAAATTGGGTATGCAGGAAGTCGTCTTGATCCTGTCATCTGGATGGATGCCCAATTGCCAAAATTCCTCTTTCAAGTCAAAATTTGAAAATATCTACGCCTCCAATAGTTGTGAAATAGGCTGGTCCTATTTGGAAATGGGTGTAACGACCTTAATTTCTTAATATAAAATATAAGATAGTAAATGAAAAAAGTCAACCCGAACCCGTGGGTAACAGGGACACCTGTCAATCACAGCGGAATCCTAAGCAGCAGCAAGCATAAAATCTAAATCATCCATCCATAAAGCCTAATACCAGAGTTTACTATATCATCAAAATAATGTTTTTATATACAATCTCCACAGAGTCAAAATGACACTAGGATCATTCAACAAAAACCTCCTGATGCTAGTTCAACGCTTACCCTTCTACTAGGAAAGCTCCAATCACTCAACGGCGGCCTTGACCCGCCAGTCTCTCTGAATTTCCTGAAAATTATTTAATGTTTGGGGGTGAGACACTTCTCAGTAAAGGAAAATAAACTAAATACAATTGTGTGACAACATGTATATTTAAGGCACTTATACATATACAGTACATTTCATAACTCTATAAATATTCATCATATCATACTGGATAATCATGTACTTTCATATTGGTTAATAAATCATAACATACATAAAACATCTGTTATAATTGTAATACTGAAAATATACTCAGGATGAATAGTTAGCTAGTGTCATGTATTACCCTCCCATGACGGGTTGTGTAGCCCGAAGGCGGGACCCGACAATGGCTGGCCGACCACTGCCGAGTCAAATATGTCTGTAAGTACGATGGGCCCGCCACACCCTGGTCCGGACTGCTAAGTGGACGTCCACACTCTACTGAAAGCCACAGACTATCCATCTCCCACCCCCTCGTGGGGTGGTTAGCACTAATCTGATCAATAAGCTATGGTATCGTGCTCCTGAGCTGAACTAAACTAACATCTGAGTTCTAATAACATATAATACATGATATTATAACGGCCTCGTGCCGATCATTTTCATAAATACGGCCTTGTGTCGAACTCATACATAAATACAGCCTCGCGCCGAAATCATAAATACGCATGTACTCAGCCTTGCACCGAATAAATTTCAGGTATATATATACATTCTGAAAATAAATCAATTATCACGTATTCGTCAAAATTGTCATAACATAACGTATCTTTTCATAATATCTGAAAACATGCTTTGCTCGTAAAATCTTTCATATCATAGAATATTTTTCGTAACATAATATTCATGCCACGCATGTGCTGTACAAAATCATACTTCATATTCTAAAATCATAATTTTCTGGCATCTCATACATACATATACATTTTAACATCATAGCAGTATTTTCTAAACATACATTTCATCCGTGATAAACAAATATAACATAGGTTTTTTTGAAAATAAATTTACTCATAATTAATAATAATTTGCATGGAAAATAACTGCTTTAGTTTATTCCTTTACTTGACTATTGAGAAAGCCCCTAAAATATCCTGGTGTACCCCTTGTAAGATTTCCTTATCAATACCCTGAAACTGAAAACTCTCAGTATTAAACTTTAGTATTTCTACGTGTACATCATTTCTTATAACTATCGTAAGACCAAATTTGGCTTAAAAAGTCTTGCCTCAACTCAGGAATGATTTCTAACTTGCTTTCACCAACGATTCGCTCCGGCAGATTTGGAGAGAATTTCCCCAGGAGTGTCGTGGTGACTTCAGAACGTCAAACCAACATAAATCTGGCCCAAAATCTATAAGAGAGAGAGAGAGGACCGAAGGGGAGAGAGAGAGGAGAGAGTTTGCTTCTTAATGAAGTTAAAAATTGGATTTTTGTATATGTATAGAACTGGATTCGTCAACGAGCCACGTCCTTTGTTGACGAATTCTTTATTAATTTCGTTGACGAAATTCAATTGGCTCAAACTTCTCTCGGTATTTCTTCGTCGACGAAATTCAGTCTTCGTCGACGAATTCTCCTAAACCTTCGTCAATGAATCCCCTGTATTTGTCGATGAAGCCCTGATGATTCCTCCTTTTTTCCTCTTTATTATTTAAATTCCATTTTATTCGGGTTGTCACATTCTCCCCTCCTTATAAAATTTCATCCTCGACGAAATTTACTATTCATTTAATTCATCATCCCTTGGTAGGCAAAATGGTCAACTTATTTTATTACCTACCCTCACATATGGAGGAGGAATATCGTGGTTACAATCTCAAGTCCTAGGAGGTTACGTATATCAAAAGAAAAATTTCCCCCAAAACTAAAATACCATATACTAACTAAAGTATTACATGTACTTACAAAAGAAAACTACATATTTATTTACATTTCTTATTTACATTTAAACTTCTTGGAACAATTGCGGATATTTATTTCTGATCTGTTCCTTGAGTTCCCAAGAAGCCTCTTCTATTACGTGATTCCTCCATATAACCTTTACCAGAGGAATTTTCTTACTACATAATTCCCGTTCCCTTCTGTTCAGAATTTGCACTGGTACCTCCTCATAGACTAGCGAGTCATTAAGCTCTATCTCACAATAAATGATAATATGAGAAGGATCTAGGACGTATTTCCTCAACATAGATACGAGAAATACGTTGTGTATTCTAGATAATGAAGCGGTAAAGCTAACCTATAGGCCACCGACCCCACTTTCTCTAAAATCTCAAATGGACCGATAAACCTAGGGGTAAGTTTACCCTTTCTACCAAACCTCATAACTCTTTTCAATGGAGCTATCTTCAAAAACACATGATCACCAGCGTCGAATTCCAAATTCTTGAGGCGATGGTTGGGATAACTCTTTTGTTGGCTTTGAGCTGCATGGATTCTTTCCCTGATAAGCCGAACCTTATCGTATGGCTGCTGCACCATCTCTGGACCCACAACTCACCGCAAAACTGTTATTATATGCAAACTACACCAGTGGCATAAACTGAGTCCAGCTACCCCCAAAATCTAAAACACATGCTCAGAGCATATATTCTAGTATCTGTATCGTCCTCTCAGTTTGTCCATCTGACTGAGGATGGAATGTCGTGCTAAACGATAACTGAGACCCCAGAGCCTCCTGCAAGCTCCTCCAAAATCGTGATGTGAAACGCGGGTCTTGATCTGACACTATGGATACAGGCACCCCATGAGAACGAACTATCTCTTGAATGTAAATCTTTACCAATCGGCTGAGGGAATAGTTGATCTTGATAGGGAGAAAATGGGCGGACTTAGTTAATCGATCTACTATCTCCCAAATCGCATTCTGATCATGCGATGTCGACGGCAGCCTTGAGACAAAGTCCATGGATATATGATCCCACTTCTACTCTGGGATAAATAGCGTCTGTAATTGACCCGCTAGTCTCTGGTGCTCAGCTTTTACCTGCTGGCACATCAAACACTGGGCTACATACTCGGCAATTTCCTTCTTCATACCACTCCACCAGTAAAACTCTCGCAGATCCCTGTACATTTTCGTACTGCCGGGATGAACTGTATACAAAGATCTGTGAGCCTCATTTAAAATAGTTCTCCTAATCTCAGCATCAGAAGGAACACATAATTTAGTACGGAACCGTAAAGCTCCGTCATCTACAATGCTGAATTTCTCCCCCTGACCACTCTGCACTTTGTCCATCACCTGTACTAATTCTGGATCTTCCTTCTGAGCAGCTTTAATTCTTTCCTGCAGAGTAAGCTGCACCACTAGGCTGACAATACATAATGGAGTATTACTCTCTATCAATTCAATACCAAGTCTCTCTAGATCCATCATGATCGGACGCTGGATCTCTATAACTGCTAACATTGATACCCCAGACTTCCTGCTCAGTGCATTAGCTACCACGTTTGCTTTCCTCGGGTGGTAACTAATAGTACAATCAAAATCTTTAATCAACTCTAACCACGTTCTCTACCTCATATTCAATTTCTTCTGGGTGAAGAAATACTTTAAGCTCTTGTGGTCGGAGAAAATCTCGCATTGTTCGCCGTACAGGTAATGCCTTGAAATTTTCAATGCATGTACCACTGCAGCCAACTCAAGATCATGTGTAAGGTAGTTCTTTTCGTACTCCTTCAACTGTCTAGACGCATACGCCGCTACCCTACCACGTTGCATCAACACACAGTCAAGTCCTTTCAAGGACGCATCACTGTAGATAGTATACCCCTTACCCCCAAACAGGATTATCAATACAGGTGCTATGACTAACCTCTGCTTTAGCTCCTGAAAACTCTGCTCACAGCTATCATCTCACTCAAATATGGCATTCTTCCTAGTCAGTCGAGTCAGAGTTCCTGATAAAGCAGAGAACCCCTCAACGAAACGATGATAATATCCGGCTAACCCCAAGAAACTCTTGATCTCCTGGACATTCCTCGGTCTAGCCCAATTCACAACCGCCCCAATCTTACTAGGATCCATAGAAATTCCGTCTCCTGAAATAACATGCCCCAAAAACACAACTTTCTCAAGCTAGAAGTCACATTTGCTGAACTTTGCATACAACTTCTTCTTCCTAAGCATCTATAACACCTGCCTCAAATGTATCTTGTGCTTCTCATAGCCCCTCGAATAGACCAGTACATCATCAATAAAAACAACAACAAATTGGTTTAGGTATTGGTGGAAGACTCTGTTCATCAAGGCCATAAATATCGCAGGAGCATTCGTCAGACCAAATGGCATTACAAGAAACTCATAATGCCCATACCTAGTCCTAAAAGCCGTCTTCGATACATCTTTTGCTCTCACCTTTACCTGATGGTAAACTGACCTAAGATTGATCTTCGAATACACCCATGTAACCTAGAGCTAATCAAACAAATGATCGATATAGGGTATAGGATACTTGTTCTTGATGGTCACTTTATTAATCTCTCTATAATCTATACACATCCTCATAGAACCGTCCTTCTTCTTCACAAACAGTACTGGAGCTCCCCACGGAGATACACTAGGTCGTATGAAGCCCTTATCAAGCAAATCCTGCAAATTGATCTTTCAATTATGCCAACTCCGCTGGCGCCATTCGGTACGGTGCTTTAGAGATCGGTGTTGTACCTAGAAGTAGGTCAGAAAATCTACCTCACGATCAGGTGGCAAACCTAGTAATTCCTCTAGGAACACATCTGTAATTTCTTTCACCACAGGCATATTGATAAGTTTCAATTCATTTTCTGACATTTCCTTTACAAAAGCCACGAATCCCAGACAGTCATTCTAGAGCAGTCTCCTCACCTGAATAGCTGAGACCATCTGAGGTAAGGACTGCACTCGTGACCTTGTAAATCTAAATTTTGGTTTCCCTGGAGGTCTGAAAATCACTTCTCTTGCACGACAGTCTATAATAGCAGAATTAGCTGCTAGAAAATTCATGCCGAAAATAATATCAAACTCGCGCATATCTAGCACCACCAAGTCAGTAGATAAAATTCTCCCCTGAACATCAATTGGACAACCATGGAGCATCGTACTACATCTCACTGCTGATCTGGTCGGTGTCGCCACTAACAGTTCAACATCTAATGATTGCGAATCCGCCCTACATAATACACATCCCAAGGACACAAACAAGTGTGTGGCACCAGAATTAAAAAATTTAATAAATTTAAATGAAAACACATTAACAGTACCTGTCACCACATCGCCGGCCGCCTGAGCATCGCCTAGCATCAAAGAGAAAACCCTTGCTGGGGCCATATTCCTCCACTGGCCTCCTCGTGGCGCCTGGTAACCTCCTCATGCAGGTCTAGGAGCAGGAGCAGCACCAGTCTGTGTCGAACACTCCCTCATCATATGTCCTGCCTCCCCACACCTGTAGTAGACACCTCACCCAGCACGACACTCCCCTAGGTGTCTTTTCCCGCAAGATGGGCAAGTTGGAGATGGCTGCACACCCTAGAAACCATGATTCCCGGTATCCTATCTCCGGTCCCTATAGTAGCCTCCTCTCTTCCACGAACCACATCTAATCCCCTGTTGGGAACTAGAAGGTGTGGATCTCTTCTTCTGCCTCTGCTCCTTAGCCTCCATTCGCTCACCAATCTTTGCTATAGTGGCTCTATCCACTAACTCAGCAAAATTCTGCAACTTCAAAATCGATACCTGCTTATAAATTTCTCTCCTTAGACCTATTTCAAACTGTCGTACCTTCTTCACCTCATCTGGAATGATGTATGGGGCGAAGCGAGATAGCTCAATGAACCTCACCACGTACTGCTGTACTGACCGCTGTCCTTGCTTCAGATTTAGGAACTCCTCAATCTTAGCCTCCTTGGACGAGGCTGAAAAATACCTGTCAAAGAATATTTCATTAAATCGCTCCCACATCATCTCTATAGGTATAGTCCTCTGCTGCTCTAAAAGTCTCATAGCTGACCACCATCTCTCAGCCTCTCCAGTCAGTCTATAGGTGGCAAACAACACCTTCTGCTCCTCTGAACACTACAACACTGCAAATACTTTCTCTATTTCCTGCACCCAGTTTTCAACAACTGCAGGATCTATCCCTTATGAGAATGTCGGAGGACTCATCTTAATAAACTTCTTAATCGAACTATAATGGCCTGGTGATGGACCACCCGGTTCCTTTGAACTCCTGGCGATTTCTTCCATAACCTGTTGTGCCACGCTGCGTAAAACGGCATCTGAATCACTACCCGTAGCGCCTGAGGGTCCAGCACCCTTACTCCCACTGGCGTGGGCACTATTGTTACCAAGGTCCATCCGGAAAAACAAGTAACTTAACTCAAATCCTTCTTCTCTATACATATCACTCAACTCATATCGTATATTCTCATATTTAATTTATCTCTCCTTATCTTAATTCAAGGTTCAATCCTACAACCTAGATACCCAACCCGACGATAGTTTACCATGACTTTCCTGAAATCGTCACTCCAGGAAAGTCACACATACCACCACGGAAGTCCTGCATCTAGCCTACAAAACCAGACCTCAAATTTTCTTATCCTATACTCTGGTATTATTACTGATACACTCTAGAGTCTACAGCACCTAGTATCCTAGGCTCTGATACCAAACTGTAACAACCTTAATTTCTTAATATAAAATATAACATAGTAAATGAAAAATTCAACCCGAATCCGTGGGTAACAAGGACACCTGTTAATCACAGTGGAATCCTAAGTAGCAGCAAGCATAAAATCTAAATCATCCATCCATAAAGCATAATACCAAAATTTACTATATCATCAAAATACTATTTCTATATACAATCTCCAAAGAGTCAAAATAACACTAGGATCATTCAACAAAAATCTCCTGATCCTAGTTCAACGCTTACCCTTCTAGTAGGGAAGCTCCAATCACTCAATGGCGGCCTTGACCCGCCGGTCTCTCTGAATTTCCTGAAAATTATTTAATGTTCGGGGGTGAGACACTTCTCAGTAAGGGAAAATACACTAAATACAGTTATGTGGCAACATGAATATTTAAGGCACTTATACATATACAATACATTTCATAACTCTATAAATATTCATCATATCATACTGGATAATCATGTACTTTCATATTGGTTAATAAATCATAGCATACATAAAACATCAGTTATAACTGTAATACCAAAAATATACCCAAGATGAATAGCTAGTTGGTGTCATGTATTACCCCCCATGACAGGTTGTGCAGTCTGAAGGCGGGACCCGACAATAGCTGGTCGACCATGGTAGAGTCAAATATGTCAGTAAGTACGATGGGCCGACCACACCCTGGTCCGGACTGTCAGGTGGACGTCCACACTCTACTGAAAGCCACATGAACCATCCATCTCCCACCCCCTCGTGGGGTAGTTAACACTAATCTGATCATAAACATCTGATCTTTAAGCTACGGTATTATGCTCCTGAACTAAACTAAACTAACATCCAGGTTCTGATAACATATAATACATGATATTATAATGGCCTCGTGCCGATCATTTTCATAAATATGGCCTCGTGCCGAACTCATACATAAATATGGCCTCGCTTCGAAATCATAAATACGGCCTCATGCCGAAATCATACATAAATACGGCCTTTCGCCGAAATCATAAATACGCATGTACTCGGCCTTGCGCCGGATAAATTTCACGTATATATATACATTCTAAAAATAAATCAATTATCACGTATTTGTCAAAATTGTCATAACATAACGTATCTTTTCATAATACCTGAAAACATGCTTTGCTAGTAAAATCTTTCATATCATAGAATATTTTTTGTAACATAATATTCATGCCACACATGCTGTACAAAATCATACTTCATATTCTAAAATTATAATTTTCTGGCATCTCATACATACATATACATTTTAACATCATAACAGTATTTTCCAAACATGCATTTCATCCGTGATAAACAAATATAACATAGGTTTTTATGAAAATAAATTTACTCATAATTAATAATAATTTGCATGGAAAATAACGGCTTTAGTTTATTCCCTTACCTAGCTACTGAGAAAGCTTCTAAAATATCCTGATCTACCCCTTGTAAGATTTCCTGATCAATACCCTAAAATAGAAAACTCTCAGTATTAAACTTTAGTATTTCTATGTGTACATCATTTCTTATAACTATCGTGAGACCAAATTTGGCTTAAAAAGCCTTATCTCAACTCAGGGATGATTTCCAACTTACTTTCACCAATGATCCCCTCTAGTAGATTTGGAGAGAACTTCCCCAGGAGCATCGTGGTGACTTCAAAACGTCAAACCGGTGTAAATCTGGCCCAAAATAGATGAGAGAGAGAGAGGGCCGAAGGGGAGAGAGAGAGGAGAGAGTTTGCTTCTTAATGAAGTTAAAAATTGGATTTTTGTATATATATAGAACTAGATTCGTCGACGAATTCTTAATTAATTTCCTCGACAAAATTCAGTCGGCTCAAACCTCTCTCAGTATTTCTCTGTCGATGCAATTCAGTCTTCGTCGACGAATTCTCTTAAACCTTCGTCAACGAATCCCCTGTATTCGTCGACGAAACCCTAATGATTCCCCCTTTTTCCTCTTTATTATTTAAATTCCATTTTATTTGGGTTGTCACAATGGGAACTTATCATTGGGGAGGAAATGGTTAAGGGGTTGGTGGTTGATAACGAGCCTCACTTTTCCTCGAGATTGCTCAGCACTTTTGCTGATGTAAAAGGCTTCACAAGTTCACTGCGACTTTGTTGGTTCAATAAGCCCTTCTCCTTGGAGTGGGGTCAACTCATCCTGGGCCAAACCATAGTGATTTGGATTCATCCCTTTGTGACTGGATTTAGTCGAGTTGATATCTTCATTCTTTTTTAAGGGGGATACTGATAAAGAACTCTAGAATTTTCCATAAAGGCTTTAAGCATTTCTCCAAAAAATTATTATGAATTTCAGCATGGTTTTTTTGAATTAATTGTCTATTAATCTCCTCCAAAGACTAAGTGATTTGGAAGCGATTATGAGTCTTGGTCCATTGTAACAAATAAGATCTAAATTTTAAACCTTGTACTATCCACTGGACCTTATTTAAATGCTGAATGACATCGAATCCAATGAGAAGATCTTTGTTTGGAAGGTTTGATCCAAAGAATGTTGCCTTGATTAAGCATTCTAGATGAAGTTTAATATAAACATGCATGCTTTTTAACTTGACTTAGAAGTGTTCTCCATTTTCTGCTTTGAATCCTTGGTTACAAGGCTTCCATTTGTCATTCAGGAGAATACCTGGCTTAAGAAAGCTGTATGTTGCTCTGATGTAAAAAATTGCAATGACTTTTATCGTCTTTGAGTATTTATCATCTAATCCCTAGACTAGAGTAGAGGGTGAAACATAGTGTCCCTTCTTAAATTACACTGATAATGATTCTTGTATCGAATAGAGGTTGTGAACTACTTCCTCGGTTGAAGCTATTGGATAGCACTCATTGTTAATGGGTTGGATATGAGAACATTCAAGTGGATCGGCCTGATAGCTTTCGAACTCTCCTTCATCCGAAGAGTTTGAAAGATCTCTCTATCCACATTACCATAAAGCAAGGATAGAATCCTCATTTTGTTGATCATCCATAGAGAAAATAGATTCGATGTCATCATCTGAATCCTAATCCGAGACCTTGTGCAACGTTTGGATTAGTTTAATTCTCCTTCGTTTTTGGGGAAATCTTTTTTCATAATGCCCATTTTGATTGTAGATGTAGCATCGATGATCTTTTGACCCTTTTTCATGTTTTATCTTTCTTAAATATTTCCAATGCCGATCTCCTTGTGCTTTGACCTTCTGGATTTTCTACAAGGAGAAACGTCTTCACGTTCTCCTGTTGGGTAGGAACATTGCTTGTTTCCTTTACACTTAATGAGGAGGTCGTTCCATAGTTATTTTCATGCATGCTTTCTAGACTCTTCTGTACATGTCATACTTTATGCAAAGCATATCCAGATTCATAAGAGCACTCTGGTAGAGTTTACCAAGGGAGGTGTTTCCAAGTCCTTTTCCACTATTTTGAAGTTCGCATAGGACTTCTTCTCCTTGTGAATCAGGCAAGCTATTAAAATAAGTTTGCTTGAGGTTGATATCATTTGGTCCACAGAGAGTGTAATACCTTTCAGAGATAATATTATAATGCTTCTCCAGATATTTTCTTTTAAGTGAATAGCATTTGATTTTCATGTACTCTTCTCTAGCCTAAGTGACGTGGACTTCCTATGAACCACATAATTCTTCAATGATTGTGGAGATGAAGATATCGAGGTTTGGAACCTGTGATATCTTCAATTGTCTATAATCCCCAAGGTTTATCCACCAAATTCTTAATCTTCTAATAAACTTGGAAAACACCCTTCCAATGACCTCTTTGAGGGTAATCCCTTCTTTCATTAATTCAGTAGTGCACCATGCATGGAGCTCAAGGATCTTATTCCTCCATTGGTTTGGCAGAATTCCTTTTAATGAAATAGTTGGCCCATTTCCATTATTGTTTGAATTATGCATGGGAATGGCTGATGTAGTATTCTCTAAGAGGTTGATGTTAGCATCTACTCCTTCATCATCTGTGGGACTATCGTATTTTGTCCTGTGGCGGGATGGCTGAGTCATCATTGTAGGCTTCAGAAGTTGAATCTCTTCATCAGAGGAATCATCATCTGTCATATGATGACAAATGAAGGAGCCAACAAAGTGAAGTGGATTCACCTCCAAAATCTATGAGGTGAATTCGAATCCTTGCAAATGAAGTCATCTGAGTCCATTGTCAAGTACTATACTCAGATAATGGTTGTCTTGAACTAGTTGAGGAGAAATGAAGAGAATCTCAAAGATATGAGGATATATGAGAAAATTTTGCGATATTTGGATCCAAAATTTAACTACATAGCTCTCATGCTAGAAGAAACAAAAGATTCGGAGACCATGTCTGTAGAAGAGCTCGTAGGATCTTTGTAAGATCATGAGTAGAAGGTGAAAAGAAGAAGTGACGGTAAGTCACCTGAACAAGTCTTGCAGTCAAAACTATCTTTGACTGATTGGAGACACGAACAAAGGGAGACGTCGCACCAAGGACGAGCACGAGGTCAAGGATCTCGCTGAAGAGGATCTAGATATACTAAATCTACAGGAGAAGGTCGGGGTGGACATGGTTCCATGAGATAAGGACGTGGACAACAGAATAATGTCCCATGAGGAAGAGGATGTGGAAGAAGAGGTAGCGGCTACAACATCAGAACTTTGATAAAAGAAACATTGAGTGATATAATTGCCATAAGTTTGGCCAATATAGCAACGAGTGTTTGGTAAACAACAAGGAAAGGTTAGCAAGGAGGATAACCTTACCGAAACTGATGATGTATCTGGAGAGTCATTGATTCTAATGCGCACAGCTCAACCTAGGACCAAAGTGTTCAGTACTTTGTCTCTGGAGCCAGAAACCATATGACTAACAGAAAGAACCTATTCATTGAACCTGATGAGAAAGTTCAAGGGGAGATCTCTTTTGGTGATCTCTTTAAAGTCCTAGTCTGAGGGAGAGGAGATGTTTTGATCAAGCCGAAGGCCGGAGATCATGCTTTCATATCCAACGTCTATTATGTACTAGACCTGAAAACCAAAATCTTGAGTCTCAGACAGGTTGTGGAGAAAGGATACCAAATTAGCCTTAGAGATAAGCAGATAGTGATATCAGACACTCATGGTAAGCTCGTCACTCGAGTCACTATGGCAAAGAATCAGATGTTCTCTTTTGCCATCTATCATGTCATGCCAAGATGTCTAAACGCCATCATCAACAATAAAGATTGGATGTGGCATCTGAGGTTTGGACACCTCAACTTTGAAAGCTTGAAGTAGTTAGGAAACAAGAAGATGGTGAATGGCTAACCCAACATCCAGCATCCGAATGAGATATGTGAAAGTTGTGTTCTGAGCAAGTAACACATAAACAACTTTGGAAAGTAAGCGGACTCCAGATCTACCATGTCGCCCCAGCTAGTACACACAGACATGTGTGGTCCATTGAACCCAATTTCAATTGGTTAGAACCGATACTTCCTTACCTTCATTGACGATTACAACAGGAAGACTTGGGTCTATTTCGTGAAAAGGAAGTCAGAAGTGTTCAAAAAATTCAAAGAGTTCAAAACACTCGTGGAGAAGCGAAGTGGCTATCACATCAGTTCACTCCAATTAGACCAAGGAGAAGAGTACAAGGAAGAAGCTTTCAAGGAATTCCTTAGCCAAGAAGGGATTCAAAATTAGTTCACATTGACTTACACTCCCCAGTTGAACGGTGTAGCTGAGAGGAAGAATTGCATGATCCTTAACGTGTTGTTGACCTTATTGGTCATATCCCGTTTTGATTATGAAAAATACTCTAATATTTAATGGTTGATGAGTTTGTGTGCATAACTAATCGGAAGTATCATATGGTGCACACATAGGGCTTGAAGAAGACAAAGACCCTAAAGATTGTTTTGTGTTGTAATTTATATTTATTATTTTGAGTCTATAATAGTAAATAGGATATGGTCTGTAATAATTAATACCTTACCTACATGGGAGGATCGATATGCTTAAGACCATAGATGGACCTTATGGAAGGTCAACCGACACCAGATTTTTTCGGTGCCCTAAAGAAGGCCTAAAAATGACCCTAGGACATTCACACATACACATATATGTATGGTCATATGAATAAGGTGATTGCATAATTGAACAGAATCGAAATGCACTAAAATTGCATGTTCGGTTGACCATACTTGTTAGTACAAATTGCTCCCGTTCAGCCGAACTCCCTCAAAGTCAACATATTGACCTTATGGTCGATCGAGCTTAAAATGCATGCCAACTACCTGGTTGACCGAGTTCCCACGTGTTGGAACTCAACGGTCTGGTAGATTGATCGAGGCAGTTCAAAATGTTCCCGGTCGACTGAATCACACAAAAGGGAAAAATTGCCCTTGGACTTACAAGTCCGGTCGACCGAACTTATAGTTCATTTAATGCTCGATCGACCGAACTTCAAGCACTTCAGTCAATCAAACTTGCCTCAGTCAACCGGTCCTCTTGGGTTGCCCCAAATTTTTTACTGTGTTTAATATTTTTAAATGGGGTTAATTTAATTAAATAATAATAAAACTTTTATAATTATTTCATTTGTGTCCTTAATGGTTATAATCAGGGAGAAGTGTATATATACCCCTTCATTTGGAATGATTAGCAAGGAGATTAGCAAAAAAAATTAGCAAATTTTCTTTGATTTTCAAAAGCTTTATTTCTCACATCCAAGCTTTAATTCTTCATTCTTACTCATCCTCATTGCAAACCTTGTTAAGTAAGAGTGCTATTGTGAGTATCTAGTTAAGCTTACACTCTCGTTAGTTCAAGTTGATTGATATATATTTTTATCCGAGAGTAAGTTTGAAGTTTTTCTAGGAGACTTCATTAATAAGTCTTTTGTAGGAAAACTTCGTAGAGCTTGTGAGTTTTGCATCATCATTGCAATACCCAAGAGTTCGTATTGCTTTTTTTTTTTTTTTTGTGAAATAAATTTTTGCAAATCGATTTCAAATATCTCATGTGATTTACCTTGAGAAATATTTTGTTGAGATATTTGTGCATAAGCAAAAAGATCTTTGTTGAAATATCCTTTGATTGATTTTATCTTCTTGAACACAAAGATCAAATTATTTTATAAATTAAATTTGAATATCTCTTGTGATTTATCCTGAGAAAAATATTTTGAGATATTTGTTAGTGTGTTGAAGATCTTTGTTGCTATATCTTTTTATCTTGATACAAAGATCAAATAAGTATTTTACAAACCATTTTTGAATATCTCTTTTGGTTTACATTGAAAAAAAATTATTTGTTAAGATATTTGAAGTGTGCTTGTGATCTTTGTTTGTGCATTGTGATTGAATATATTGTGTGATACAAAGATCATCTCATTTGCACTCTCACGCACTGATTACATCACTCATATAATTATTTGAGAGTAAACACTTAGACTACACTGAGCTTATCAATTTTATCTTTTGGTAGTGTATTGATTATATGTGCGTATTGGGTACATATCTGCTTTACATGAATGCATAATCACTATACCATTTTATTGTGAACTTACTATTGTATTTCCAGGCATGGCCTAAGGGGCGGTAATCCAGCTTGGAAGGATTGTGCAGGTTGAGGTCAGCCCTGTGTTAATTGGCCTGGTTGTAAAGGTTGAGGCCAGTCCTGTGTTAATTGACATGGTTGTTTAGGTGCCGCTCCACCCGTTAAGTGAACCTATAGTGGTAATCTTTGTTCTTGTTAGCCAAGGTGGGGACGTAGGCAATTTGGCCAAACCTCGATAACATTTCTGGGTGTCGTCTCCTTTACTGCTTTATTGTGCATGCTTGATTAAATTTATATTGCAGTTTAAACTCTGTTTTATATTTGCATTAATTTATTTTACATGCACTCGATTGAACTTAGGCTTGTGTAATACTGTTGATTAGTGGATTAACTTAGGTGATAAAATTTATAAATACCAATTCACCCCCCTCTTGAAATTTCACCAAAGCTAACAATTGGTATCAGAGCCTCGTAACTTAGACTTAGAAGTCACTTAGTTAGAAGATCATGATGGCTTGTGTTAGTGCATCAACTTCATGTGAAGGAAGATTGGTCACACACTCACCAGTGTTCTATGGTGAAAACTATGCTATATGGAAATTCAAAATGACTGTGTATGTGAAAGCCTTAAATTGGAAATTTTGGAAAGTCATTGATCAGGGTGATTGTGTGCCTATGAAATCTATTAGGTGTACTGATGTTCCTAAATCTGAGTGTGAACTGAATGATCATGATAGGAACTTAGTACAGGTAAATTTTGATGCCATGAATACCTTACTGCATGCTTTAGATTTTAATGTTTTATGTGAGGTTATGGCATGTAGTAATGCTAAGCAGATCTAGGATAAACTTGAGAGGAGATATGGTGCGTCCATGCAAAAGGAAATCATCTCTCCATGCGACTCAAGCTCCACTGATCTTGAGGGAAGTAACCAGTGCTTTGTTGCTTTAATTGATGACAAGGTTATCTCGGTTCCTTCTGCTTTGGTAGATAAATATGAATATGATTCATGTGCTGATTTGAATGATGTGTCTGATTGTAAATCATATGATAGTAATCATAGTGAAAGCATGCCAACTTATGAAGAATTGCAAATTGAATATGTTAGGACTTATAAGTTGTTAAATCAAATAAGAAATATTCTATGCTGAAAAACAAGTATGATGCATGCATTAAAGAATGTGACTCAAAGGTTCTCATTGAAAGGGAAAATGATTTTAAAATCAAAGAGTTAGTAAACAAGAATGAAAAATTAGAAAAAAATTGAATGCAATAGGATCCCAACTTACAATTGAAAATGAAAAGGATCTTCATATCCATGATCTTGAAAATAAAGCAAACAATATGTCTAAAGAATTTATAAAACTTCAGGATGTTTGCAAAGAATTAAGAAACTCAAAAATTCAAGATCTAGAGAAGACAATAAAAAACCAGTCTAAGATCATCTATACATTCACTAGAGGTAAAGAAAATTTTGACGAACTCTTAGGTTCAAAAGATGACCTTAGACAAAGAAGGTATAAGTTATAATGGGATTGAAAATAATAAAAGAAAGAACCTATACATGGGGTACTTTGTAAAAGAATCCTATGCTAGTACCTCCTCCAGTCCATACACTCACACCACATGTATCTTATGTAAAAAGAAAGGGCACACAAAATTTGATTGCCCATTTAACAGAAAAGGTGTGAAACTCAAACGAGTATGGAAAATTAAAGAATCACCGAATCCTAACCCATCGAGAATAAAAGATAGAAAAATGGTATGGGTGATTAAGAAAACAAACCCCTTGAAATTCAAGGAAGAATTTACTCAAACTGGAATTACATGATCGCATAATTCTTCCTTAACAGTTAGGATTAGCTATAGGGGGTAATGTCTTATAAAGGCTTAGGAAGTGGTTCATGCTGAAAATAAAAACTTAGTATATGTCCACTAAGCTTTACATACTAAGGATCTTTAAAAATTAAGCCAATACAAAAATTCAAGCAAAATAACCAATCTAAACTTAATGCATATATTCATTGGTTGAAATATGAAATTATTGGTTGTTTGAATAAAAAAAAAATCTCACTTCCAAATGGACAAGGCAATTCTGCCTCACATATTATTCTTAAATGCTTAGTTCATACTTAAATGTAAAAATCTTAAGTTAAGCATACATTGTCCATTGCATAAACTTGTGGTTTAGGGAATCCATATCACACTGTATATCATTTAATCGTAAACCCATCATTGAACTTAAAAGCCTAAATCAAAATCAAGTCATCACTCTAGGACATATCAACTAGCACGAATACTTTTTGAAAAATGTCCTTCTTTTGAATACTCTCTTGAACTTAAATAAAATATTTAATTTTTAAGAGTATTCATTCTTTACTTCTCAGACAAAGCTCTCAAACTCCAAGTCAAACCCATTAGAGCTTTATATACTTAGAGATGAGTTGAATGGCTAAATTAGTTGCCTAGGTCTCAATGTAGATGAATGTATCAAAATTCAAGTAGACCTACGCACATGCAGTTTAAATCAAAAGTCATTCCAACTTGGGGCCTCTCATATATTGTAAATCATAAGAAAAGAGGCAAATATAGGTTTAGAACTCTTAAAGAAATATCTATTGTGACCTTTTGGTCCTCTAAGCTGAAATCATCTAAAGTCAAGATATATATCATTGAAAATCTTAATACACTTGGCTAAAGAACCTGAAAAATAAGAAAAGACATAAAATGAATTAGCGCATAACTCAGGGGGAGCATATATTCTTTCATGATTATATACATTAAAATGCTCTCAATTCTTATTTATGCTTATATGTTTGTATGCTCTTGTGAGAACAACTCTGCACTAATCTCTTAACTATCCATTGTTAGCTATTGCTCATATCATCTATTGGATAGTTCATTTCTTTTAAGAGTTGTTGATTGAACTATTGGAAAGTATGCTTGTGTTGAAAGCCTCCTGCATGGCGGATGCAGTGATATAATTTGCATGCTAGTTGTGGATATTAGGTTATTGCTTGCTTTATAGGATTTATTTGTTGAAAACAACCCACTATCAGATGCAGAATTGGTGCTTGATGGAGAAGAACCCACACAGAAAAGAGAAGTGGCTATCGAGTCACAAGTTCTCGAACTACAAACACCTACACAAAGTTTCCATTCACTATAGAGGAATGGAGCTCCGTCACTAACTGAGCGTGAAATCTTGAACATAAGGCCTAGAGAAGCCCATACCCTAACTTACTTGTATAAAAATATAGAACCCATGGAAGAGTACATTACTCTATACTATCTATTGTTGACTAGCGACCCGATCAGCTTTGGGGAGGCTAACAAAGAAGAAAAATGGAGAAAAATGATGGATGAGGAGATTCAATCCATCAAGAAGAACAAGACTTAGGAGCTAACAAATCTTCTGAAGGGCCGCAAGACTATTGGTGTGAAATGGGTCTACAAGACCAAGAAGAATGCTCTAGGAGAAGTCCATAGATACAAAGCAAGACTTGTCGCCAAGGGCTATAGGCAGAAAGAAGGGATTGATTATGGAGAAATTTTTACCTCGGTTGCTAAGCTTGAGACTATCAGATTACTAATTTCACTCTCTGCACAAAATGGATGGAAGATTTACCAACGGGACGTGAAATCAACATTTATGAATGGTTTCTAAAAGAAGATATCTATATCGATCAACCAACTAGATATGTGAAGAAGGGCAAAGAAGATAAACTATACAAGCTAAAGAAAACACTTTATGGCTTGAAGTAGGCACCTCGTGCGTGGAATATAAGGATTGATAACTATTTTCAAAATAATGGATTTGAGAAGTGTCCCTACGAGCATGCACTATACATGAAGATGGAGATAAACGGAAGCATGCCGATTGTCTTCCCACATGTTGATGATTTGATCTTCATCGGCAACAATCCAGAGATGTTTGACGCTTTCAAAAGGATTGATGTGTTCCTAAAATATACTATTTTAGGCCCCTATTTACCTTTTTTTTACACTCATTTATATTATATTTAACCCTTTTTATCATAGTTCGGAGTTATGCAAGGTCTGTTCATGTTTTAGGAAAAACAAGTTAAAACTAAGGAGTTAAGTAATATGAGAAGCCAAGGGAGTAACTGGAATCCATAAAACTCAAATCAGATGTTCAGCCAAGCCCTTAGAGCTTCAATTTAATCATCAAAGGTAACAAGACCCCATTCGACCATGTAGTGCGATCAGCTACCACAGGGGGCGACCAGGTCACAACAAGAAGATTCCAAGGTTTAGATTGAAATTGAATTGCTACAAGGTTCGACCAAGTGCTCGACCAAGTGACCCAGAGGGGCGACCAGGTCGAGATACTGAACATTTATTGAATTTGAGATCCTACAAGTCTTGACTAGCAGCTCGACCAATAAGACACATTAGCATGACTAGGACGAGAAGGCTTGAAGTTTGAATTCCTGATTTCCCACAAGCCTCAACCAGGGCACAACCAAGGAATACATGGGTGCGACCTAGTCGACAAACACAAGTGCTAGTGAACTACTCTGCGAGATTTTGTACAAAACTTTCCTATTTTGAATTTTAAACCTTGTAAACCCTTTTAGGTATAAAAGATAGCTTCTTCTATGTGCCTAGGGTTCCCTTTTGCCCACTTTTGGGTCAGTGACAGACCTAGAAAGCCTTTGGTTGCCAAGTAGAATAGATTTACTGCTTTTGATTTCAATTCTTGTACTGGTTCGTGTATAGAATTACTGAAAGCTTGTGACAACCATCGTGTTCCTTGTGCTGCTACTTAGAGTAGATGGTCTTTTGATTGTATTCTCGATCATTAGTGATTTGATGCGGGTTAATGTGAAGTTTTAGGAAGAAGACAAGGCGTTGATGCTACTGAATTCCCTACATATGTCTCACACTATTGAAAAATTTGTTACAACTCTAACATGGGGAAAAGAAACCCTGAATTTGGAGGAGATCACAAGTGCTCTTTTAGGTTTTCATCAGAGGAAGAAAGCCAGTGATGAGATTTCATAAGGTGAAAGGCATTGTTTGGACTTGCTTAACGTCTCCAGATGCTAGATGGGAGGTGTCCCAACCTATTGTCCTAGCTGAAGCTACGAGTTATGTTTTTGTTTTCTCCTAAGGGGTGTATATTCGCCAAGGTGGAGATTTTTGTAATATGTGGCTCATATATTGACTGGAATATATGTACAAAGAAAACATGGCTTGGAAAAATAAAGAAGCTACTTTACTGAAGAAACTGTCGACGATTTGTGAGGATTTAGGTATACTCCCAAGAGGGGGGTAAATTGGGATTTTAAAATTTCTTTACTTGCTTTGTATTACAAATTCCTTAGTTGAATTTAAATTTCAACATTATTTACTTTTAGTAATTAATCAGCCTTTACAATTACTGTTCTATTTATAATCAATTTATATTAAACTCAAATTCAATTTTTAATATTGAAATTTAGCTGGTAAACTTCAAGAATCAAGTTAAGATAGTTTAGAAACAAACTTCAGCTTTTAAACTCAAACTCAAAAACTTATTATTTTACTACAATCGATGAAATAAAATTTTCAGATGATTTGATTTTGTAAAAAATTTAGTTCAAATTACCTTTCAGTTGTTTATTTTCAAAAATCAGACTTTTATTAAAAATATCAAACGAACCAACAATATATAGTATACTGATTTCAAATAATGATAAAAAACAAGATTCTAGCAATTTCCAAAATTCAGCAAGATATAAAAATCATACACACATATAATTCTCTTATAAAAAATTAAATAGAGTAAGAAGAAGAGCTAAGAACCAAATTTTTTACAAGGTTCGGCCTGCAGCCTATGTCCTTGCCCCAAGCAATCGTTGTCAGGATTCCAAATTTTTTACCTAGGCAAAGTTACAACCTCTCTCCTTCTCAGGTGGAGATCCGTCTCTAACAAGAATACCCTTTCTTATTAGGCAATGATCCAACAACCCTGAATCGTAAAAAAGAACAATACAAAGAAGCAAAATTTGTGTTGTACAATAGATACTCTCAGTTAGAGTAGATTTGTACAAGTTAAAATCAAAATACTTCAACAAAATAAACATGTAATGAAAGAAGCTCAAGAATATATCACCAGGGTTTTATCTTAGATTTGAAAATCATAGTGAAAAAGAAAGAACCATGAACTTTTAATCAGCAAGAACACAGCAAAAACTTTCAGCAAAAGTATTCAGCAAGATAGCTTTAAATGTATGAGAATTTGATTGATTGCTGATTGTTGGTATGTTTAATCCTTACGTTTAATACATAAAAACATGATTTAATATATAAATTTCCCCTTTACTTGAATCCTCGATTTACACCTATAGGTATCCCAAATCAATGCCTATGATGCTCACCCAGTCCCTGGTTCAAAAACCTTAGTTTAATTAAATAAACCCCAAATAACTTATTATTTCTGCGTTTTCTCAACTTATAAACCTTAAATAAACTTATAAAAACCTAAAACTAAGAATCCAGATCCTTACCTCAACTTAGGAGCATTCCCCAAAACGCCCAGTTTAAGAAACTAATCTGCTAGATGTGTAAAGAATCTTCCCTAGAACACCATAACGACCTCTGATCGTCAATTCGGGCTGAATCCGGACCGAATTCTTAGAGAGAAGGGAGAGAAACGGGTTTAGAGAGAGAAATGTGAAGGAAAAATGGTTTCCTTTGCATGGAAGAAACCCTAGTTCAATTTATAGATGCTATTGCCATGTGGACTCGTCGACAAGAAAATAAGACTCGTCGACGAACCATTGAAGAACACTCATCCACAAGGCCATGAGCTTGTTGACAAGTTTTAGAACAGCCCAAACCCTCTCATTTAATCCTCATCGATGAGACCTATATAGTCGGTGACGAGTCTCTGAAGATCTCTCGTCGACGAGAAAATCCTGGTCGTCGACGAGCACCTATTTGTTCCCCTTTTAAAATTTCTTTTCCCTTTCTTCTTTTCCCCTCTTTTCATTTATTCCTCATTTATATTTTTCATCTATTATTTTTCCTAATTATTTTTATCATCAAAATTTTTCGGGGCATTTCATTCTTCTCCCCTTAATAAATTTCATCCTCGAAATTTTTCCCACTAATAATCCTTCCACATCATTAAAATCTATTAAGTCAAACAATTCAATATGTATATCACCCAAATTCCTACATAATTTACAATTAATCACATCATCATAAACATTTAAATCGTCATATATACTGCTCAATCATCTATAATTGAATTAATTTATAAATTCCTTAATCATAAAGTCATACCTGCTTCTCTGATGGCATCCTCCTTAGCTTGAAGTGTATATAGTCGGGGTGGAGCACCTCTTCCAAGTTGTACTTGCTATTTTCCCTGGTCCTGGTTTTAAACCGATACCATAGGCAATGGTTCTCGACAATTTTTCTTGATATGCCCTGGCTTACCGCACATAAAGTAATTCAAAGTGCCAAATCAGCATTTGCCCCTATGCCCTTTATTACATTTCTCCATATGGAGTCCACTGCCTCTTTTCCTTTCTTCCTTAATCCCTAACTAACCTCGGCCTGAAAACTAGATGGTGCAGGCCTCTTCTTCTGCTCTGAAGGCTCTATGCTACTCTGGATACTCTTCTCCAACATCGAAGCCTTATCAACTAATTCTGAGAAAGTTTGAACCTAAAACCCCACCACCAACTCTTATATTCAGTACTTCAGACCTTTTTCAAATTTCTTGACCTTCCTTACCTCGTTAGGGATCAGAAATGGTGCAAAGCGTGATAGCTCCACAAATTTCGATGCATATTCCGCAATGATCATCTCCCCCTAGGTCATATTAGTGAACTCTTCAATCTTTTCCTCTCTAATAGAGGAAGGAAAATACTTGTTAAAGAACAGCTCCTTAAATCTCTCCTAGGTAAAAGCTATCTTTTCCAGCCTCTAGTAGCTTTACAGAAAGCCACCAACATTTCGCTTCTCTAGTAATCTTGAAAGCGGCATAACGGACCTTCTGCTCGCTCGTGCAGTCGAGTACAACCATGTTCTCCTCTATTTCCTATACCCAATTCTCTGCAGCCACTAGATCAAGTCCTTCTACAAAGGCTAGAGGGTTCATCCTCACAAACTCCTTAATGCTGTAGCCCTGACCTGCAAGTGGACAGTTCTATTCTCTGGGATCTTTCTTCATCTCTACCCTAACCTGACGGGTTATAACCAGCAGCACTTTGGAGGTATCAATGTCCTCTTCACTGGAAGTGTTCCCTTCCTTCAGCCTCTACATCCTCATCTCCAGGATCCATCTTGAAAATAGGGCAGAAAAGAGATAAGAATTCCATATCATAACTCCAAACATCATAATCATTAAATTAAATCTAATAAAAATCCAAAATCTCTATATAAGAATAAATCTCGTGGCTAAGAAACATCACTGTCGATGGATTTACCATGGTTTTCTGAAATCGTCAACTGAATAAAAAAATGACAGAAGTCTGCCAAGGCATTTCTGCCTCCAAACTATAAGACAAAATCCTATACTTCCCTACACCATACCTACTTCTCAACACCTAACATATTCATCTAGTATCCTGATCCGAACTAATTCCTATACTCTAGTATAAATCATCCCTAAGTTTGCATAACCCAAAATCTATTGCTCTAATACCACATTGTAATGCCCCAAACCCTTAAACCTGGTCCGGCGCATTATACCTGATTAAATCTTGATAATCCATAATTAAATCATACATACGCAGCGGAAAATATAACTATGATCCTCAATCATAATAATAAATACCAGAGTTTATTAATTCTATCTGAATTCCATAATAACCATTCACCACATGTATTCTCATATATATACATATCTTCAAAACATAAACAACACTTCCAGTATTCACAATCATCCATTTTTCAGAAGACTTAAAATATAAAACATAAAACATAACTTCTGTACATCCCAAAATATCATCAAATGTTTATACCATTTTCTTTTTCTAGAACCCCAAAAATGCTATCAACCTTGAGCTTCTCTAAGCTCGTTTACATGGTGGTCCTGAAAAGATAAATTTGTAATCGGGTGAGACACATCTCAGTAAAGGAAGAAGCTCTATATATATATTAAAACAATGTGTGGTCAACATGAGAATATAATCAACATTTTAATATCATTGCAAACCATTAACATAAATTCTTAAAACCATTTTCTGTTCCTATTCAAAAACATGCAAAATATTTACCCACGAGACTACCCAAGGATAAGGGTGATTACCCACGCATATAAGTAGCACCCTTCTACCCTGATACATTAGGCAACCCAAAGATCACAGCTGAAGCATACCAAGGCACTCACCTTACTTAGTAAACCCTCAAGTGAAAAATTAATCTCGTACTCACACAATTCATACAAAGTTTACCAGCGAAGGCCCCTGAGAATAGGGAAATCTACCTACCCATACAAATAGTTTCTCTCTGCCCTAGCGTGTTACGTAGCCTACTACTACATCTGATATTACTAGTGCACTCGCCTTTCTCAATAAGCCCTCAGGAGAAGCGTTTGCCCCACCCTGACGTGACAGGTTCTACTAGCATAAATACTTGATAATATCATAATACATGATTCTGTTTGTCATTATTCAACCATCTATAACTGTTCATGTTCATAACTTTTGCATTTCCTAACATTTCACTTTACATAACCTTTAACATTTTACATCGTTCACATTTCATATTTCATATCCATTTCATTTATATTTTCATTTCATTCATTCGAACTACAACTCCTTTTAGTTGTACATTAGTTAGTCCACATAGATATGTGCTAGAATCTGCTAACACAACTTTTTTTAGCTGTCATCAATTAGTCTATAGTTCCTTTTAGCTGTCATTGCAGACATGATTGTATTATCAAACATAAGCAACATGGTCCTTATATCATTTCATTAACAATGCATTTCTTACATAATCCGCATCTCATACATATAACATATGTTCAAACAACATTACTATCCACTCATGCCACACATTTTAGTAGAAAAGTTCATACATTGCTTGTAAAATAAACCAACCAACATTTAACATATATATACTGAAAATATAACTTCATTTCTTACATAATTATCTTGAAATATTTTCCACTTTTATCAATTCATTTTCACATATACGTAGCTAAATAAGCAACCCTAAGCTCAGAAAACATTATTTACATGGTTGGCATTTTATACCCTCATGAAAATATATATACTTACATATAACATAATCCATTTCCATTTAATACATAAAAACCTAATTTAATATATAAATTTCCCCCTTACCTGAATCCTCGATTTACACCAACAGGTATCCCAAACCGATGCCTGTGATGCTCCCTCGGTCCCTGGTTCAAAAACCCTAGTTTAATTAAATAAACCCCAAATAAGCTATTATTTCTGCATTTTCTCAACTTATAAATCTTAAATAAACTTATAAAAACCCAAAACTGAGAATCCCAACCCTTACCTCAACTTAGGAGCGTTCCCCTAAAAAGCTCAATTTAAGAAACTAATTCGCTGGATGTGTAGAGAATCTTCCTTAGAATACCGTAGCGACCTCCGATCGTCAATTCGAGCTGAATCTGGGCAAGATTCTTAGAGAGAAGGGAGAGAAATGGGTTTAGAGAGAGAAACAGGAAGGAAAAATGATTTCCTTCTCATGGAAGCAACCCTGGTTCAATTTATAGACGTTGGTTCCACGTGGACTCATCGACGAGAAAATAAGACTCGTCGACGAACCACTCAAGAACACTCATCGACAAGGTCGTGAGCTCGTTGACGAGTTTCATAATAGGCCAAACCCTCTGGGTTAATCCTCATCGACAAGACTTACATACTCGGCGATGAGTCTCTCAAGATCTCTCGTCGACGAGAAAATCCAGCTCGTCGACGAACACCTGTTTGTTCCCCTTTTAAAATTTCTTTTCCTTTTATTCTTTGCCCCTACTTTCCTTTATTCCTAATTTATCTTTTTCATCTATTATTTTTCCTAATAATTTTTATCATTAAAATTTTATGGGTCATTACACACTGTGCAGAGTCTTTACATTGATCTTCGTTTGTAGCACCAAAAATGATATCATCCACATAGATTTGAATAATAAACATATCTTCATTTTTAGATTTAATAAATAATGTGCTATCTAATTCTCCTCTAGAAAAGCCATTATCCAATAGAAATCCACTCAACCTCTCATACCAAACTATAGGGGCTTGTTTTAGTCCGTATAGTGCTTTTGTTAATCTAAACACGTGATCACGATTATGAATATCCTCAAAACTTGGAGGTTGTTCCGCATAGAATTCTTCATTTATGAATCCATTTAAGAATGCACTCTTCACATCCATTTGATAGAGTTTGAATTCTTTGTGAAATGCATAAGCTAATAACATTCTTACGACTTCCATTCTAACTACAGGAGCAAAGGTCTCATCATAGTCTATTCCTTCTTCTTGATTATATCCTTGAGCTACAATTCTAACTTTATTATGAACTACTATACCATTTTCAGCCTTTTTATTCCTAAATGCCCATTTCGTTCCAATTACTGAATGATCAACGAGGGTGGGAACTAAATTCCATACTTTATTTCTTTCAAACTGATTTAATTCTTCTTGCATAGCTACTATCCAAGAGTCATCACTTAAGGCTTCGTTTATATTCTTGTGTTCCTCTTGAGATAGAAATGCGTAATGATTACATAGATTTTTCGATGAGGATCTAGTGGACACACCACGTGAAGGTTCACCAATGATTTGGTCTTTTGGGTAATTTCTTACAAACTTCCATTCTTTAGGTAGTTCATATTTATCTGTAGGTCCATCATTTGAGGTTGGTTCATTGTTCTCATATTTTATTTCTTTAATTTCTAAGTTTTCTAGTTTTTGTATTGTTTCAACTTCCTCAATTTCAATTGTTTTAATGAATGGATTTGTCTCATCAAAGGCTACATATATTGATTCTATGATTGTGAGTGTTCTTTTGTTGTAGATTTTGAATGCTTTACTATTTAATGCATACCCCCTTCATCTGATTTTGCATCAAATTTTCTAAATCTTCTTTATCATTCAATACAAAACTATTGAGCTGACAGGTCATACCCATTTTTGATAATGACAAATACTCTTGGTATTTGATGAATTTTGAGTTTGTGTGTATGTATATAATTAACAGATCAACTAATGGCACATGAAGACTCAAAGTCTAAAGACCCCGAAAACTTCTTTTGTTGTAATTTATATTATATGGGTCTGTAATAATAATTAGGATATCATTCTGTAATAATCTCTGCATGTCATGTATGTAGGTTTTGTAAGTTCAAAATGACCATAGAATGACCATAGGGGCTGAATGATCTTAGGGTACCCTTCAGTCGACCGAAAATTGATCAACGTCGAGTTTTTGGGACTATCTCAAAATGACCCTTGAAAAGACCTTAATGAGACTCTAGGTCCCAACACTCGTGCACATATATTACACAAAATTCAAAAGTGTTAAAATTGCACTTAATTGAATATTTCTAGGGGATTTAAGAGAGCTCGGGTGACCGAACCCCAGGAGTTCAAAACTCCTTGGGCGCCCGAACTATTGAAAAGTCAACAGTTGACTTGGGCTCTCGAGCGACCGAACCATTTTGCGCGTACTATCCACAGGCACCCGGACCCTTTGAAAGGGACATACCACCAACTTGGGCGACCTAACTATTTAGTTCAAAATGAGCCCTGGGCGACCGAACACACGAGTTTGGGCCACCGAATATATAACCGGGCACCCGAAGTTATGAAACGAGGCTACTGACTTTGATTCGGGTAACTAAACTATAATCTGGGCGACCAAACTTATTTGAATGTCTTTTAAAGTTGTGTCTGTTCAGGCGACCGAACCACGGTTCAGCCACTCGAACCTCGGCGGGTTAAAATTGTTTTAAATGCGGTAAAATTGGGTTAAGTCGGGTTAAGTGTGTTTAAACATTTTGAATCTTTTCTAATAATTCCCAACGAGTCCCAAACGGTTATAATTTTACCCCTACCTATAAATATGAGTTCATTTGTGAGGATTAGTGTGAGATTAGTGAAAGTAATTAGTAAAAATCCTCTCTATCTCCAAGTCCCATTTTGCCCAAAATACTCTCAAATATTTATTCCCTTGGTATATCTTCATATTGTGAGAGTTTATTGAGTTGTCTTGTGTTTATTAGATAGTGCTAATACTCCCATTTGATTGGTTGATTGTGATATTATTTTTGGGGAGTTTGGCTTAGTTTTATTCCACATATTTCAATATTATAAATCTTGTGTTGGGATAAACTAGCAAGCTTAGGATATTTACATTATTATTGCAAGTGTCCAATAGTTTGGTTTTTTTGTTGTGCAATTATTTTTCAAATAAGAAAAACATTTTCAAACTAGTATTGTTCGTATTTCATTAAGGAAAATCTTATTTAACTAGTTTGATTATCTGATTCATATCTTTGGAATATTGATTTGCTCCTGAACTGTGCTTTGCTTAGATTCCAAGATATTGCTTGTTTTGAACACTCTTGAGCATATCACTGATTATACCATATTGAGTGTTGTTAACACAACTATTTGCATCATTGAGCTTACATGACCTACATTATTGATGTGTATATGATTTCCAGGAGTGGCCTGAGGGGGCGATAATCCAGCTCGGTAAGGATTGTGTAAAGGTTGGGATCAGCCCTGTGAATTTGACCTAGGTCCTTCTCCACCCCGCAAGGAGAGTTTGTAAAGGTTGAGGTCAGCCCTGTTCTAATTGACCTGATTGTAATCGGTGCCATTCCACCCATTAAGTGAGATTTAATGAAATCCTCAGGCTTGCGAGCTAGAGGGGGGGATGTAGGCACAGTTGGCCGATCCCCGATAACATATCTTATGTGCACTGTTTATCTTTCTGCAATTTACATTTTTGCACATGTATGTTATAGTTGGTGAATGCTGCGCATGATTTTTATTTCCGCATGTTATATTTATGTATGCATTTGGAACTGCATAGACAAACCCTAGGTTGCGAATATACTGCTGTTAGATTAGCTAAACCTAGGAATAAATTTTAAATTCTAATTCACCCCCCTCTTAGGAATACACCATTCCTATAAAAAACACTTACATCCAAATACATGAAAATAAGATATGTTAGGTCGTCTTCCTTTCCATAGTTCATAGGGGGTTTTATGTAGGCTTGATCTTATGGAAACTCTATTCATCACATAACATGCGGTATTTACCACTTCAGCCCAAAATTACTTAAGTAATTTATGCTCATTAAGCATGGTCCTAGCAATTTATTGAAGAGACCTATTCTTCCTTTCAACAATTCCATTTTGTTAAGGAGTTCAAGGTGCTGAAAAATTGTTATTTATTCCATGTTCATTACAAAATTTATCAACTTCTTTATTTTTAAATTCTCTTCCTTGATCACTTCTAATATTTAGAACTCCATACCCTTTTTCATGTTAGAGTCTCTTGCACAAGTTAATTAACATCTTGCAAGCCTTGGAGGCTAGGAAGAGTACCCAAGTAAACCTTGAGTACTCATCAACAATGACGAAAGCATATTGCTTTCTTCCTAGACTTTGTGTTCTAGTAGGGCCAAATAAATTTAAGTGAATAAAACATCATGTTTTTCTCGATTTTCAACTATGCATTTGTCTTGTTTAAAGATTATGTCAAAGCCTTTATCACTTAATTGACTTATATTAAGTAGATTATGTTTTAACCCATCTACTAGTAAAATATCATCAATGGTTAAGGAGGGTTCTTTTCCTACCTTTCCAATACTCATAATTTTACCTTTAGCATTGTCACCGAAGGAGACATATTTACCATTTTTTTTGCATTAGTGTGGTAAATTTTGATTTTTCTCTGATCATGTGTCTTGAACACCCGTTGTCCAAATACCATTTGTCTTTTGAAGGAGTGGTCCTAAAGCACACCTACAAGAAGGGTTCAGGGTGTTACTTTTGGTACCCAAACCTTTTTACGTCTTTTTATTTCATGTTTATTTTTAGTTTTGACTCTCCATACTTTCTTGATTTTAATATTTTTCCTTTTAAATGGACATTCAAACTTTATACGTCCTTTTTTCTTACACAAGAAGCAAGTAGTGTGTTCATAAGCATTTGTGGAAGATGTGCTAGCATAATGTTTTTATTCTTTTACGAAACATCCCTTATAGAGATTCTTTTTCCTCTTTTTTTCAACTCCATTGTATCCAATTCCTTTTTTATCTAATGACATTCTTTGTGTTCCAACCAGCTTTTCAAAATTTTCTTTTCCTCTTGTGAAATTGTAGATGATTTTGTCTTTAGCCTAAATTTTACTTTTAAGTTTATTTATTTCTAAATCCTTTTTACTTTCACCATTTACTTGCAGCTTTACTAAGTCTTGAGACATCTCATTTATTTTATCCATGAGATCATCAATGTGTGAGTTCTTTTCTTTTTCAGCTAATTTTGAAGTGTCAAGTTTGTTCTTGAGTATTTTATTTTGTTCTTTCAATCCTAAGTTTCTTTTGGTTACTCTTATGAACCTTTTATGCAAAGTAAATAGTTTAGCCTAAAGTTCTCTATATGAAGGCATGTTTTCACACGAGTCACTATATGATTCATCACTAGATTCTTCAAATGAGCTAGTGTAGGAATTTACCTCAACATCTTTAGCCATGAAGCTGAGATTTGCCACATCTTGATCATTTGATTCTTCAAATGAGCAAGTGGCTTTCATCGCCTTCTTTGTCTTCTTCTTGGCATCTTTCTTAAGTTGTGGACAATCAGGTTTTATATGCCCAACCTTTTTGCAATTATAACATGTGGGAGGTTCATTCTTGGTTTCCTTTTTGCTTGTTTCTCCTTTATCAGATTTTAAGCCTTTGAATTATCGAGTAAATTTCTTATTTTTCTTGAAGAATTTTCCAAGTCTCCTAGTAATTAAGGCTATATCATCATCGTCTAATTCATTATCTTCTTCTTATTCACTAGAACATTTTTTAGCAGCTTTAAGGGCTATTGATTTCTTGTGTTTGTTACTTTCATAATTTCATTCATTTATGGTCATCTCATATGTGAGAAGCGATCCAATCAATTCATCAAGGGAAGTATTTTTCAAGTTTCTTCTCCTTCCATTATTTCTGTGGCCTTAGGTTCCTATATTGGTGGAAGTCCTCTAAGTATTTTCCAGATCATTTCATATGTGGAGTAATTTTTCCTTAAGGTATTTAGGGAGTTTATTATGTGGGTGAACCAAGTGTACATACTAGTGATGGTCTCATCAGAGTTCATTCTAAAAGCTTTATACTCACTAGTGAGCATATCAATTCTACTATCTCTTACATCAACCGTTCCTTCATAAGTTACTTCAAATTTATCCCAAATTTCTTTAGCTGATTTACATCCCATGATCCTATTGAACTCATTTACATTTAAAGCACAATATAGTGCATTCATTGCACTAGAGTTTATTTGCAGCATCTTTAAGTCATTATCTGTGATCTCTTTTTCTTCTTTTGGCATTTCTTTATTGTCTACAAATTTGGTAGGGATGAGGTCACCATTTGTGACAACTTTGCAATATTTCCAATACATGGTTTGCAGGTATATTCTCATTCATTTTTTTTTCCAAAAAAGGTATAGTTAACACCGCAGAAGATTGGTCGTCTAGAAGAGGATTGTCCCTCTGCAAAAGAAGATACATCTAGGTGTGCCATAGGGATCTTTATGTAGCTTCAAGTTTAAGATTTTCTATAGCCTAGCGCTTCGATACTAATTGAGAATCTAGGTATACTCCCAAGAGAGGGGAGGGGGTGAATTGGGATTTTAAAATTTCTTTACTTGTTTTGTATTACAAATTCATTAGTTGAATATTAATTTCAGCAATATCTACTTTTAATAATTAAGTAGCCTTTACAATTACTATTCTATTTATAATCCATATATATTCAACTCAAATTCAAATTTGAATATTTAAATACAACTGGTAAACTTCAAGATTCAAGTTAAGATAGTGTGGAAACAAACTTCAGCTTTTAAACTCAAATTCAGAATTTATTCTTTTACTACAATCAATGAAATACAATTTTCAGATGATTTGATTTTGTAAATCTTTTAGTTCAAATTACCTTTCTGTTGTTTATTTTCAAAAATCAAACTTTTATTAAAAATATCAAACCAACCAACAATTTATATTATGCTGATTTTGGATAATGATAAAAAAAAAAGATTCAAGCAATTTCCAAAACTCGGTAAGATATAAAAATCATACACGCATATAATATTCTTGCAGAAAATTAAACAGAGTAAGGAGAAGAGTTAAGAACCAGATTTTTTACAAGGCTCAACCTGTAGCGTATGTCCTTGCCCCAAGTACCCGCTATGAGGATTCCAACCTTTTTACTTAGGCAAAGTTACAACCTCTCTCATTCTCAGGTGGAGATCCTTCTCTAACAAGAATACCCCTTCTTGTGAGGCAACGATCCAACAACCCTGAATCGTCCAAAAGAATAATACAAAGAAGCAAAATTTGAGTCGTACAATAGATAGTCTCAGTTAGAGCAGATTTGTACAAGTTAAAGATCAAAATACTTTAGCAAAATAACAATATAATGAAAGAAGCTCAAGAATATATCACCAGGGTTCTATCTTAGATTTGAAAATCTCAGTGAAAGAGTAAGAACCGTGAGTGAGCTTTTAATCAGCAAGAACTCAGCAAGAACTTTCAACAAAAGTATTCAGCAAGATAGCTTTGAATATATGAGAATTTGATTGATTTCTGATTGTTGGTATGTTTAATCCTTAGGTTTAACATGTATTTATAGATACAAAAAGTGAATTTTCGTATTCCCTAAGTTACTTGTAGTGTTTCCTAAGTTTTCTCATAGTTTGGGGGCGCCAAGTAATCAATTTTGGAAACTTTCCCTCGCTGTTTTGAATTTGAAAATACAAAGGTTAGTCAAATGTGATTCATAGGGTCAGTTGCCTGATTCTTTATAATTCAGCAAACTTTCAAACACAGAATGGGGTCAACTGCTTAAACATGTGAGGTCAGTCGCCTATCTATATTCTGTCTGTTTAGATTGTAACAACATAAAAATGTCAGTTACCTGATGGTGTTTCATCAGTCACTTGATCTTGTTTTGAGTGTTCAATTTATTTAGCATAAATATGTCAGTCGCCTGATGGTAATACATCAGTAGCCTATCCTTGGAAAACATATGCTTTCAAAAACTTTGTTTCCAAAAACTCTTTAGCTTTTATACTTGCCATATTGAATCGAGACTTTTGAAAATATTTTTCGGGGTTTTAAAACAGGTCTCTAGGTTAATAATGATTCCTAAAAGGTTCAAACATTTATATTGAAATTTGCGAAGTACTTACATGATACTTCTTAATGACTATGACTTTTCTTAATCACTAAGTCTTCATGCATTGCTTTCATTCTTCATGTTTATCTTGACTTCAAGCTTCAATAGTCTTTAACTTCATCATGTCTTCTATCTTTGAGTTCGAGCTTTCAAAAAACTTGTCAAACACTTGGTCTTGATTTAAAACACTTGAATCACTTGATCTTGATCTAAAACACTTGAATCACTTGATCTTGATCTAAAACACTTGAATCCTGAATCTTCACTTAATCAAATATGTTTAGTTCTTTTGCTTTGTTATCATCAAAATAAGATTCTAAACCTTGTGAGGCTAGCACTTTGTAGAGTTGAATCGACGATGTCAAGCTCAGGAAGAAAATGTCAATGGTTTCATAGTGATCATTGATGATTACATCGACGATTTGGTCTTCAAAAGAAACCGTCGACGTTTTGTTTGAAACCATCGACGGCTTCGCTCGGTGATGTTTTTGAATTTTGAATTGGGAAATTGAATATGTTGGGGATTTAGAGGAAAAACCTCCCGCGGGGGGGGGGGGGGTTGTTGATATAGAAGTGTTTAGGAAACTTTATAACTACTGTGTATGTAAGGGTTAGCATATATACAATGCGATAACCCTAGTTTTGAAGATAGTGAAAATTACATACGTTTGCTCTCGTGGACGTAGGCAAATTGTCAAATCACGTTAATCCTTTGTGTCATTGTTTTATTACTTTCCTTATAATCTGTGTGATTGTGTTTTCGTATTTTTCATCGTTAGTTCCTGCATTTCACTATCAGTTTCCGCACGCTACGCATTGATTTGCACAACATTTTCTCCACCCTAATAAATTCCCATAAGAAGAAAAATAATTTATAGTCCACAACATCGACTCCTTTAATTGAAAATAATGTTTACCGAATGCATCATAAGTTCATACACCATTTTCCCAAAATTCTTTAATTCTTCTATTAAAGGCCTAAAGAAGACATCAATGTCTTTTCCAAGAGCACGTGAACTAGGAATAAGTAATGGCAACATAAAAAATGTTCCTTTATGCATTTTCAAGGTGGCAAATTAAAAGACATTTAGTATCATAGGCCATATATGGATTAAAACCATCCGTTGCTAACCCTAATCACAAATTACAAGGATCACTAGAAAATTCAAGAGATTGCCTATCAAAATATATCCAAGCTTTAGAATCAACTTGATGCTTTATTATATTTGGTTGCTTTACACATTTTTTCCTTATGACATCTCATATTAGAAACAGTTTTACTCTACATATAAAGTCATTGCAACCATGATTTCAATGAAAGATAAACATAATCTTATGTGGAATTTGTGTACCCCTTTTATCATTGATTTTCCAACGAAATTCCTTGCATATGGGATAGTTGTTAAGGTTCATATATTCTTAATAAAATATAGTATAATCATGCTAGCACGCATGGATGGATTCATATCCTAAACCCAAACCTTTTAAAATGTTTATTGACTCGTATAGCATGGAGGGGAGAATATCTTTTTTTTTTTTTGGCAATACTTCCTTCAACACCTGGAGGAGCATGTTAAATGATCTATTACTCCACTTATTTAAAACCTTCACATGAAGCAACTTTACAATGAAAGACAATAATAATTTATTCTCACACTCTAGGTATAACATGTGTTGGGCTTCCATTAACAATTTATTGAAGTTATTTATTTTCCCTTCAGACACACTATCAGGGTCATGTGCTTGCATCAATTCTTCCAATATTTGAAGTATTTTGGTCTCTTCCTTATCTTGATTTTCTTTTACTCCCTCGTGACTGACTTCGTCAAAATCATCAAATATGTAGTTGTTTCTCCATGAAACAATCATTGTTTGTAACTGTGTATAAACCCATTAACAATTACATCACGTTTTACATACTTGAAAGCTGTGAATATCGTATTCATGCATACATTATAGGGACAAAGAATTTTATTCTCCCTATTTGATGTGAATTTAGCAAGTTCAATAAATAACTTGACTCCTGACCTATATATCTCAAGAAAATGATTTCTTTCACCAATCCAACTCCTATCCATACTGTCAAAACCTACACAAAGAAAATTCTAAAAATGTCATACTTGCATCATGATTCCTATGCTTCAACGCTTTTCAAAGACTTCAATGTAAACATAGAATACTACCCTTAATGATGTTAAAGACTTGAAGAGGGTAATATTCTAAACCATGTAAAACTAAACAAAGGAATCAAGCTAACAAGTCGGTCAATAGTTATAAAGTTGGATAACTATTCAACACATTTTCACGTACATAGGTAGCTCAATTATGCTTTTTTACTTTAAGGATCACTCTTTTACCACCGTCCTTTGGAATCCAAGAGGAAGGCCCCCGGACGGGTTGGTATACAGGGGTTCACTACACACACACACGAAGTAAGAGACACAGCAGGGAGCCAAGCAAAAATCCAAAAAAAAAAAACTCTCATCTTTCTCCCTGACCCCCTCCGCACAGCTACTGAGGGGCAGCGCCGCCTTCACAGACAACCTCCTTCTCCCTCTATTCTCTCATATTTTTCTACACAGGGGGCGGAGTGATCTCCTTCTCTGCTCTCTCTCTCTCTCTCTCTCTCTCTCTCTCTCTCTGACTCCCTCCCTGTCTCTTTCTCAATTCCCTCTCCCTCTGCCTCCATCTTCTCCGGCGGCCGAGCACCACTCCAAGACCTGAACACCAATGCGACCTCCAAGCACCCCCCCCCCCCCCAGCAACCACACCGCAGCAACCTCCAGCCGCAACTTCCATCCGCCAGCCCCATCGCAGACAACCGAAGCCAGCCACCATCCAGCAGCCACCAGCGACCCAGGCTCTCCAGACCAGCAGCCGAGAACCACCATGGTAGTAGCCATCTTCCAGTTGCAGCCGAAGACGTCCTTCGCTTCGCAACCTTAACCCGAGCACCACAGTTCCATCACAGCTGCGTCCAGCGTCACCAGAGAGTCTCACAGCGACAACCCGAGCCTCCAGCATCCTCAGTTTCTTCTTCCTCAGGTCTTCTGCACCAACGACAACCCAGGCCTACTTCCCTACGGCCACAGCCACCGGCAACACCATCACCGGCCATCCTCTATCACGGCCAGCCACCCAATGCTCATCCCCGGCGTCGCCTTCCTCACTCTTAGTCTGGCGTCAATCATCCACAACGGTGACCTCCTTGTCTGCATCCCATACTCATCTCACAACACTGCCCACACACACGCTCACGCACACACACTGTATACATCATACCTGTAGCCTTGTAAGTATCTTAGTCTTAATAGTAAAAGTTTAAGTTTTTCCTCTATTTTTTTATATAACATTAGTATTTGATATCCATGTTTATTTTTATTGTTATTTTTTCCGCATTTATTATGAATATTAATAGGTTTATCCTTATTATTGTAGGATTTTTATCGTCATGGTATTTGTTTATTATTTAATATTCAAGTTTACATTTTTGGTTGTATCTACATGCAAATATTAGATGATGTATTATCAAAGTAAAGACTTTTTTTTTACCATCATGTCATGTATTAAGGTTATTGCGACTTTTCATTATTATATCTAACATATTACATGTTTAGGATGGTATATCGAGTTTTGATTTAATTTACTATTATAAGTTTATAAATTCTCATACTGATTATTTACGTATTAATAATAGTTTGAAGATGTTTCCATAATTTCATTGTTTCCTTTCCTTGGTATGACTACTTACTAATTTTAGGGTTACTTAGTTTGGTTACAAGACCGTTTCTTTAGTTTTGGTACTTTTGATTATATCCTTGGCCGCGTGTGCGTATTAAGGTAAGTGATGTATTAAATATGTATTATTATTATTACCATTATCAAGGCTATTGTTATTAACACTATTAGCATTGTTAATTAAATGTACTACTAGTATTATAAATTATTATGGTACATATTTGTATAAATATGTGTAGAAGTATCATCACTAACAGTGTTATCCATTAAAAGTATTATTGTTATGATATATAATTATACATGTCTATATATATATATATATATATATATATATATATATATATGTAAGTATGTAGAAGCAAGAATTATTATTGCTATGTGACATTACTCTATATCATGGTGTGTACCGGGGGATAACTTGTTAAGGTCATTATAGTTAATATGTATTCTATTTTAATACTTTAGTTTATTTTATTATAGTATTTTATATTTTAGTATTATTATTATGTATATGTATGTATATATATATATATATATATATATATATACACATTAAATATTTTCAATTTTCTTTATCCCTATGATTGCAATAAAAAGGGTACCAACTTTTTTAAGCTTCACATGTCCCAGTTCTGAGGGAATATATATATATTGTAAATATTTTTGTGTGTTTTATTTCTCTAAACGTGTATTTCAAAAATTCACTAAAAGGAAGTAATTTTAAAGGTCTATTAAATTAACTTTGAGATAATTTCATAATTAATTAGGTACCATTCATAAGAATGGGCGCGTAGGGGGTGCTTGTACCTTCCCCTCGCATAACTGAACTCCCGATTCCGGTTTTGGTAATGCAGATCCATTCTACCCTTAACCGGGTAGCAATTAAGTGTTCTAATCATACTAAAAGATTAGTGGGGACTCCATTCCTGTTTTTTCTTGAAAATTTAAATCATCAATTTTTTTTTTCACCACCCGGGGCACACGCACTGCGGGACGTCACGACAAACAGTTCAAAAAAAGGAAAAAAATATATGTTAAAATAAGAGCCTTCTTTCATTGGAGCCAACAACAAACAGAACATTTATATATATATATATATATATATATATATATATATATATATATATTATGAATGGATCTGGTAGTTCCAATACTAAAATAGAAACATGATTTCAACAGGAATCAACTTCAAGTGATTAAAATGGCCATATTGGTCCCATTGAGTAGCTATGTTGTATGAAGTTCATTCCTTAACTCCTAACTAGACTTCACTGGTAAATATCTAAATTGAAATGCACACAAGAACCAAATTGTAATATGAAGGGGGGAAGAAAGAAAGAAAGAATAACACATATGAAATGGAAACTCAAAAAACAACCACTGAAGCAATCTTAATAGGATTATATGAAAACACATGCATGCATGTGTCTTTTACGTAGAAATACGTGCATGCATGCATGGAAATGGATAAATGTGGCTATGCACGTATGTGGGTGTGTGTGTGTACATGCATGGGCATACTTATTTGTGGGTGTAGGTCTATGCTTATGTTTACATGTGTGAAATGTGTTATTATTCATATTTTTATTTTATTTTATTTTTAAAAAAATAATAATATTGAAAAAAATGAAAAAATCACAACTTTTGCAAAAATGACCAAAACGACCCTGAATTAGAAATTGAAAATTCTAGAAAATTTTCTGAAAAATAGGGGATTATTTTGGGACCATTTTTGTCTAATTTGATGCATTTTAATAATCATTTTGCATGTTTGATTATTGTATGCTTCATATTTGTATGTGTGTACTTGTTTGTGACCCGATGATAAAACAAAGGGTAAAGAGGTATTTGAGACCTTATATTATTTAAAAGGGGATTTATCTAGTAATACTTCTTCTTTTGGAAGTCTTATTATTCATTCCTAATTTGCAACAAATTTTGCAGTTCCTTTTAAAATTTTCATTTATTAATTGATCGTTTAGCAGTTAATTAAAGGTCATTTGAATCAATTTGAGGTAATCCATAGTTAATTAGGTACCATTCCTAATGTGGTTCCGTAGGGGGTGCTAGTATCTTCCCCTCGCATAACTCTACTTCCGAACCTACTTCTAGTAGAAGAAAACTAAGACTATTAGTTCCTTGGCCTTAAGATTAGCTTAATGACCAATTAATGAGTAGTAATTAGGTGAAATAACGACACTTAAGTAAATAACATATTAGTAGTGACTCCAACAAACCTTAAATAACACAAATCTCTCACCCCTCGCCAACTCGAGTCGACCACGCGTCGATACATAGGTTAAATATACATGAGTGAGCACCCTCCGCCATCCCGAGTCCAACATGCATGGATGCAATGTGTAATTAGTTGACATCCATATATTATAATAAAATTTTGAGATTTGGTGGAATTGTCTGCACAATGCAAGACAATTTTAAATGGTCTTTAAATTTTATGGATGAAATTGAAAAGTATAAGATTAGATTCAAGCATCTTTTAAAGGATGATGTGGATTTAGGTGGGTATTTGTTGGATTAGTTGTGAATGGACTTGTAATGTCAACTCTCATCAAAAGTGTAATGATAGCAATAGAATTGTAAAAATCATAAAAATCATAGGAGGGAGAAAAGAGGGAGGTGAAAACAATTAGATTAGTAGAGGTAAGTAGAGATAAGGAAGGAAGATATTAAGGAGAGAAAAAAGTGTGAGTGAAAGAGATAAAGGCATAAGAGGGATAAAAGGCAGTGAGACCTATTTAGAGTTGGACTATTACATAATGTTTGTTGAGTTGAGTTGAGTTGAGTTGGAGATCCCATTATAATAATCACTACACGTATTTATACTCTTTTGGGGTCAAACTTACATTAATTCTATGATTATAAGAATAAATTTAATATGATAAATCCTAATAATAGAGAAAGTTTATAAAACATTTACAACTTAATCATAAATTGGGACCGTTTTATAACATTAAAAGTCCAAATTATTATAGTTGACATGTTTGCCTAATGCTTATTCACCTTATTGCTTAATGATGGGTAGCCTTCGCCTCATGAGTTAGGTGACCATGGTCCTCAAATATTTTGGACGAACTTCAACTAATGACATATGCAACTATCGTCGCCTAATGAACTATTGGATGCTTCAAAATTTTCTAAAATTAATATATGAATTAGATGACATTTTAATTTAATTGAGGGAACAATTACATATTGTTATAAAATTTTTTAAAAGATAAAAAAATAAAGTGTAAAAGAAACTCACATTTCCTAAGGTTTGGAAAAAAAAAATGCAAGAAGTCAGTGTATCTCCTCAAAATACTTGTTTTTTTTAGCAAAATATAAGGGGAGATTTTTGCCTTTTTGGTCAACCTCAAGGGAAGTTCCTAAAATTCTTGAAATCTAATAAGAGGTCTCTAATATTTTTGAAATCTCGGATAAGGCCTCTGTCTTTTTGACAAATCTTAAAAGAAGTTAGTGTCTTTGGCCAAAAAATAAAACTAGTATGTAAAAAGAAGCAATTTTGTATAATTGTAAAAATATTTTTCAAAATTTAAAAGTCAAACTAATTCATAGAGAACTTTCACTTATTAGTATACGATACATCATTTATATATATATATGGACAATTAAATTTTTTGTAGTTATAATGATTTAAAAATTTGAATTGTCCAATGTACAAGAAAATAATTGCCAAAATCTTGATTTGAACTTTTAATATTTTAAAATTTAATGTTTTTTTATCTTAATTTATTGGAGAAAATTTCATTCAAATTTGCACAATACATTAAATGTGCATCTCACACATGGCACGTATCCCTACTCATTAATATAACTTACTATTAATTAGAATATTTTTAAATGAGAAAAGAATGATGATTTTTCAAAAACTAATATGATAAAATAAGAAATTTTCCTCATTCAAGATCCTACTAAATCCATATCTCATGGAGGCTCTTTAACTATATCACATTTTAAACAACTAATCAAATTTTTAGATTTTAAATAATATTCAATTGATGATTATCTAATTAAAAATAAAAATATTTTAGGTAAATTTCTATGATCATTTAAAATATAAAGATCTAATTAATTTTCTAAACTTAACAATATTAGTAATATATTAAGCATTTTTTTATTATCAATTAAAACTTGAAACTTCCAAAGTCTTAGGTCTAAATTCTTCAAATTAACGCTCTTGGGACATTTGGTTTACAATTCAAAATTTTAATCTCTTAAAAAGGAGAAATATATATGTATAGTACAAGAAAAAATAATTGCTAAAATAACAGCATTCACACATATACATTCAGCAACAAATCTCTCCACACGCAATGGTACAGCAATGTTCCACTTTTCTTATGTCTTAAATCCACTCAACAGGATGACATTTTCAATGGAGGCCTTGCTGTATAAATGTTGCAGAATCCTAAAGCACCGATCCTACTACACACCTAGGTATTACCGTATCACAGCAAGTTCTGCGTGTAGTGTATCAGAATCATATCAGTAATTTCTTCATAAATTCTGCACATATATATAACTCAGTTTCCTTCTATTGCTCATCCATGGTTGGTCACATTCCCTTGTGTCACGGTCTGATTATTTTCACACCCTTGTGAAGGGTCATGCGGCACTAGCTAAAATACTCTTGCTTAACTAGTCAGCTTATCATTTACCAACATTCATCTACGAAACACTTTCATTAGCATTCATTCAAATAGCAGCGAAAATAGTAATCAATTCATGAAAGTCATGACAAGCAAGCAGTAAACTTTGAAAGAAACGTAATTCATTAACAACATCTCCGTTGACATTGTGTGCTTAACAAGAGAGGAAAGTAGGCTAAACACGTTGACAATAGTTAGTGAGTTTTACAACGACTGATGAACACTCGCCCTCCCCTAAAGGGCTTTCTAGCCCATTCTCACTCTAGCATTAGGAAACATCAAAGTGACCGAGGAGTCATACTAGTGTATTTAGCATACAAAGACACTACTAGCAAAAAATAACCCTACCCTAGTATTTACATGATGGAAACTCATCCCAAGCACACGAGATAAGCGATCATAGGCAAGCATAATGCCCTAAACAAGTTTAGCTCGTGACATTCTCCCCCACTTATGTGGTCGACGTCCTCGTAGACTTTGGCAGTAGGTACACTTCAAGTTTGTCCACGAACGGTTGAATATCTTACACAGAAATCTAGCTGACTTCTTTGTCATCAAGGGATTTCCACCTCACTAGGAACTTCTATCGCTTCTTTCTTGAGGATATGAACTTTTTGTCCGCAAGGATCTCTTTAACTTCATGTCTGTCAGGTTGCACTATCTTCAACTATGCTCTATTGGACTAACTTTTGCTCAAGTCATTGGTGTTGGCGTTGAACGGCTTGAGGCAGCTGACATGAAACTGAGGTCTTCTCCCCTGATCTACCCACTTCTTCATCTGCTTATAAACTTTCTCCAGATAGGCTTGGGCAAACTCTACATTCTGTCTCCATTCTCTGGTAAATATGTACGCCCTAGGACTCTTTTGTCTGTACGGCTCGCCCACTGCTTGAGGTAATAGTGGCAGCTGGCATATAACAAGCTCAAAAATGCTCTTGTGGGTTGTTGAGCTCCTTTGGGCATTGCCACAGAATGGAGCCACATCAAGTAGTTGCACGTCATTCTTCTGGTTGTCATTGACAAAATGGCACAAGTACTCTTTCAGTAACTCTCTGAATCTCTTCATCTGTCCGTCTTTCTATCGATGATAACTATAAGATATGTCAAAATGTGACCTGAATATCTTGAAAAATTCTTTCAAGAAGTTGTTAGTGAACATTAAGTCTTGATCACAAATAATAACTTAGGGAACACCCCAATGTTTCACAACCGTTACAAGGAACAATTGTGTCGTCTCCTCTGCTGAACAGAACTTTCGTGCGGCCATGAAAGTACCATACTTCTTCCGTTCCCCCTTGTCTTGTTGGCAAGTGAGACAAGTTTTTGGTATAATCAACCACATCATCCCGTGTGTGTGGCCAATAATACCTCCCTAGTAGTTCTGTCATTGGAGTCATTCTCCACGAATACCCCTCAACAAACTTCCTGCAATATCTAGTAAGGCCAAGAAAGGAACGCAACTCCTTCACAATCATGGGGATCTTCCGCTCTTGAATCATCCTTACCTTCTCCAAACCCCTCGGGATACAACCTTATTCAACTACATGACCAAGGAATTTGTTACTCCGCTGAGTGAAAGAGCACTTCTCTTTCTTCACATCAAGACTGTTTCCCCTCAATCTGTTGAACACCTTTCGTGGATGCTCTTTATGTTTCCTTTGAAACAACATCGATGCTTCCAATGGTGCTTTGGAAGGGCGAACACGTCCTGCTTCCAATTTATGAAGTTGTTTCCCCAACTCTACTATCTCTGGAGGCACAATCTGACATAACCCTTTAGCAAGTGGTTTCACTCCTGATAACAACTCAATCTCTTGTTCCATAGTTCGTCATGAAGGTAGATTTTGAGGCAGCTTATCTGGCAACACTTTTTTGTACTCATCCAACACCGCTTGGATGGTCGTAGGCTTCAATTCTTGGCCTACTTCTTTGTCTACCACCACCATGGCTAGATGTGTCTGCTCACCTTGACCCAATCCCTCATTAAGTTGTATGGCTGAAAGGGACTTCCCATCGTTTCCTTTCATCGCAATGACTTGCACCATGCATGAGTGATCTCTCATCAGAAACAGGGAATCAGCCAAAGGCATCAGCATTGCCCTCGTCCCCGTCAAGAACTCCATTCCTATAGTGACTGGAAAGTCATCCAATGGTATCGCTGTAAAATTCGCATGACCTTCCCACTGTCCAAGATTCATAGTAACATGCTTGGCTACTCCAAGAGTAGGCTGGGCTACAGAGTTAACTGTTTTCATGCGTCTTGTATCCTTCTCTACGGATAAGTTGAGTCTCCACGCTTCCAGGTGCGAAACAAAATTATGAGTAGCCCCCATATCCACCATAGCGCAGGTACTCTTCCCATTTATCCTCAAGTCCACAAACATTAACCCTTTTGCTTGTGTAACTTTCATTGTTTTTGCCTACTTTTCCAATATGCTCACCAGCCGTATTGAACCCACCCTCGAGGCATGATCCTCTTCCTCCTCGCTTTCCATCCCTTTTCCTGAAGTGGAAACTTGTAAGGCATTGATTAATCCCTTGTGTTGACACTCAATCACACTATAAGATCCACCACATAAGTAACACGAAATTGTACTCTTCCCTTTTCTATTGCGTGTGTTGAACCCTTGAGACGACGAAGCTTCCTTCGAGGTTGATGATTTAAAGCCGATTCCCCCACTCTTGGGTTTTCCTTTCTTGAAAGACTTTCCACTATTTCCCTCTCCGCCAAACCGTTTGGACGAAGCGGTATCATCACCAATATAGTCAATCAAGCGTTCTGCAACAGCTTGTACAGTTGACAAGTCTTGAACCCTTTGCCTATGAAGTTCTGTTCTTACCCATGGTTTCATCTCCTCTAGAAAATAGAACAACTTGTCCTTCTCTAACATATCTCGAATATCCAACATTAAAGTAGAAAATCGTTTCACATATTCCCTGATCGACCCCGTATGCTTGAGATCTCTCAGTTTTCTCCTTGCATTATACTCAACATTCTCATGAAAGAATTGGGCCTTGAGCTTTCTCTTCAAGTCTACCCAACTATTGATTACACAGCTTTCATTTTCAATATCTTGGTACTTGGTATGCCACCATAGTTTGGCATCACCAACCAAGTACATGGTTGCAATATCCACCTTTGCCTATTCTGAGGTCATCCTCACAGCGCGAAAGTACTGCTCCACATCAAACAAGAAGTTCTCTAACTCCTTGGCATCACGGGCACCCCCATACGTCCTGGGTTCTGGTACCTTAGTCTTGCTAACTCCCGGAGTATTAGAGTTCCCTATAGCAAGAACCATCAGATTCACCTTTGCATCTAGATCAGCCATCTACGACTGCAAAGTTTCAACCATGTGGAAAAAGTCATTTGACATGCCGCCTATCAAATCTGCCTGATGTTTTTGTGACCCCATCACTTCATTAACAAGTTCTCTCATCTGGGCCACCTCCACGGCCACAGTATTGGTTGTTGCCTCAACCTATGCTTCTAGCACGCTGATCATCTCAGCATTGTTTGGTGTCATGGTCACTTACCAAAGCTTTCCAAATCTAACAACGAAGGCAATCGAATTCACATAGCAACTCAACCTTGGGGCTCTGATACTAAGTGTCATGGTTCGATTATTTTCACACCTTTATGAAGGTTCGTGTGGCACTAGCTAAAACACTCTTGCTTAACTAGCCAGCCTATCGTTTACCAACATTCATCCAAAAAACACTTTCATTAGCATTCTTTCAAATATCAATGGAAGCAGTAATCAATTAATGAAAGTCGTGGCAATCAAGCAATAAACATTGAAACAAACATAATTCATTAACAACACTTTTGTTGACATTGTGTGCTTAGCGAGGGAGGCAAGTAGGCTAAACAAGTTGACAATAGCTAGTGAGTTTTACAATAAATTATGAACACTCACCCTCCCCTAAAGAGTTTTTTAGGTCATTTCTACTCTAACACTAAGAAACATGAAAGTGATCAAGGAGTCATATTACCTTATTTGGCATACAAAGACACTACTAGCAGAAAATAACCCTACACTAGTATTGACATGATTGAAACTCATCCCAAGCACGCGAGATAAGCGGTCACAGGTAAATATAATACCCTGAACAAGATTAGCTTGTGACACCTTGCATCTGTGGCTTATACTCTCCATTACAGATGCCACATTATGCGTCATCACAGAATCCCATATTTACATTGTCCACAAGTTCAAATAAAATCACAATTTGAGCATATCATCAAATATGCAAATCAAACATATGTACACACTCAATTTATTATTTTTTAATTTAGCATGTTTTAATAGTCATGCATATGTGTTGTAACATCTTTACTAACAACATTTTCCCCTTTGACATTATTCAAGATACCAATTGTTGATTTCATGATACCAATTGAACTTTTGAATTGTGATACCAAGTAAGACATTAAATAACAATACCAATTGAAATTTGAAAATTATGCTACCAATTTAAAATTTCATTAATTCATGATATCAATCTGAAAATAGGGAAACAATCATAATATAAGCAATAAGTCATAACACTTCCCTTGAATTTATCATTCAGATTTGATATTAATTATGCTTTTAAGTTTATCATCTTATGCTTCAAATATTGATTTATATCATGTATGTGCTCATAGATACTAATATCAATTACCATGTCAATATCATCAATATCTACATGCTCAGGAATACAATTATGCTAGTCATGCTCAAATTCCAATTGAACTTTTTAAATTGTGAAATTAATTAAGCTTTTAAATTGTGATACCAATTAAAGTATTCATGGATACCAATATACTTTTATAGATACCAAAGCTAATATTATATCATGTATAGCTCATGGATATCATATCAAAATTTCATGCTTCAAAATCAAGCTCAATAATTTCATGCTCAAGTTTTCAATATATAGTGAGCCACAAATCATCAATCATTTTTCATATCTTTAGAGATTTCAAGATATACACATGTAGCATATAGCATATCAGCACATCACATAAGCAGGGAGCATATCATTATTATTTGCATTGTACTACAATTTTGCTCAAGTTGTTTCTTATTCTCAAATATCTTTTTCTTAATTAAAAACTCAAGCAATAAGATCAAATTTTACATTTTCTTTCATATGGATTCTCAATATTTATATTTCTTTTCAAAACTTAATACTTTTTAAGTTAAGCCTTATTTGATTCATTCATTAATTGAGGCCAACAATAAGATAAGCATTAATAAGTTTGAAAAATTTTATCCTTATTCTCTATTTTAATTTTATCCTTGTATAATTTTCCATAGATTGAAATATTTGAAGGATTTTGTCATAGTATTTCATCTTGGTACCCATACTTTCTTGGGTCCGTATTGTTTAGAAAGTAATGTCTCTTTAATTCTCCAAACTTGTTTTGTTTTCACACATTTTCTTTTTAATAGGCATTCAAACTTTATATGTCCCTTCTTCTTACAAAGGTGCATATGGTGTGAGTGTAAGCATTTGAAGAAGTTCTTGCATAATCCTTGGAGGCTTTTGTAAAATACCCCATATAGAGGTCCTTCTTCCTTGTATTTTCAACTCCATTAAATCCTATGCCTTCTTTGTTTAAGGTCATTCTTTGTGATCCAATCATTTTCTCAAAATTTTCTTTTCCTTTTGTGAAATTGTAAATGATTTTAGCTTGATCCTCAATTTCTTTCTTAAGATCATTGATTTCTGAATTTTGTTTATTTTTACCCTTTTCTTGTATTTTTATTTGGTCTTGAGACATCTTGCTAATTTTATTCTTTAGTTCATAAATATATGTGTCTTTCTCATTTTCCATAGAGGATAGGGATCTCAAGTCTTCTACTTCAACAACTTTTCATTCTTGCTCTCTAATTTCTTGATTTTCATGTCTTTTTCTTTTTCAGCAAGATTTATAGATTCTAACTCTTTTTTCACTACTTCATTCTTATTTTCTATTTTCTTTATTTTTGAATCTTTTTCATTTGCTGCAAGTTTAAGAGATTCTAACTTTTTCATAACTCCTTCATTCTTTTTTTTTTAATGATGTGTGTCGTTTAGTCACATTGATTAGCATCTTATGTACTTTGAGTAAATCATTTTGTAACTCTTCATAAGATGGCATGCTTTCATCATTGGATTCATTAGAAGAATCACTATTATAACCATTAACTGATTTGGATGAAGAGCTTTGTTCTTCATCATCATCCCATGCCATGAAGCAAGTATACGCAACTTCGTGGTCACTTGATTCATTATTGAAACTACTTGTACTTATATTGTCCCAAGTAGTGGCTTTTATTGCCTTTTTCTTTTTCTTTTTAGAAACTTTCTTAAGTTGTGGACATTCCGGTTTTATGTGTCTATCCTTCTTGCAATTATAACATGTGGAGATTTTATTTCTTGATTTCTTCTTGCTAATTTCTTCTTCTTCTTCATCTGATTCAAATTTTGATTTTCTTGTAAATTTATTCTTCATTCTAAGGATTTTAGCAAGTTTCTTGGATATGTAGGCTAATTCATGTTCATTCATCTCTTCTTCATCATCACTAAAGATTTTATTTGTTGTTTTAAAAGTTATGGATTCTTAAGCTTTAGTTTTTCCACTTTTTTTCATTCATGGCCATTTTATGTGTGAGGAGAGAACCTATGAATTCATCTAGTGAAGTGTTTTTAAGATTTCTTCCTTCAGTTATTGTTGTGGCTTTTGGTTCCCATATTGGTGGCAACCCTCTAAGAATTTTTTGAATCATCTCATAGGTGGTGTATGTCTTTCCTAGTGCATTGAGGGAGTTTATAATATGGGTCAACCTAGTGTACATACTAGTGATTGATTTTTTGGGATTCATCCTAAAGGCTTCATATTCGCTAGTGAGCATATCAATCCTATTATCTCTTACATCTACCGTTCCTTCATATGTTACCTTTAGCTTATCCCAAATTTCTTTCGTTGTTTTGTAAGTCATGACTTTATCAAATTCATTAATATCTAGAGCACAATACAAAGCATTGATAGCATTTAAATTTACTTGCAGCATTTTGTAATCTATTTCAGTCATGCCCTTTTTCTCTTTAAGGATTTTTTTTTTCCCTCTATTAGTTTGGTAGGAATTAGATCACCATCCATGACAACCTCCCAAGCTTTCCAATCCATGGTTTGAAGGTAGATCCTCATACATTGTTTCCAAAATGTATAGTTTAAACCACAAAAGAGGGGAGACCTAGTTGAGGATTTTCCTTCTCCAAAGGGAGCTATGCCTAAGTGAGCCATTAAGATCTTCATATAACTACTTGTTAGAATTTGTTATAACGCTGCTCTGATACAAATTGAAAACAAAGGTGTAGTCCAAAGAGGGGGGGTGAATTGGGTTTTAAAATCTCTTTTAAATTCTTTTTGTTTTTAATGAAGTCTTAACCTTTTATTGATTTTTTGAATACACAACAAAAGTTTAAGTCTTTTTTTCAATGCACGACCACAACACAAATACACAATCAATAAACCATTCAAATTGATTAATCACAAAGTAAGTAACCAATCAATTAACTACACAATATTCAATCAAGATGTTTAGTTTGTTTGTAGCCTTGTGGTGAATGAAATTTTGAATCAAGCCCTGTATTTATGAAGTTTATTTCTCAATTTGATATTCAACAAAACATTCACACTCTTCCCAAAATTCAGATTTTAAATAAACCTTAGTTAATAGGTTTTGGGGTGTTTACCAATCAACGTACTCCCTTACGGTTTCTGCAAAATATTAATCAAACAACGTACTCCCTTTCGGTTTTCGCAAGCCCAAAAATAAATTGAACTTTAGTTTATTTAATTTTCAAACTTTGTAGTTTATATGATTAAGAAATATAAATCATCCACGCAGTTTAAATGTGCTAAAAATAAAGAGCAAGGGAAAGAGAGAGTGAGACCACGGTTTTTATGAGGTTTGGCTTATACCTAGCCTACATCCTCGCCTTTGACAAACCACCAAAGGATTCCACTAAATCAGTTCCTTTTTGGGCGGAACAACACCGTTACACACTCCTTCAGTAGACTAGAGCCCACCTCTTCAAGTGATATCTCCTTACTCGGTCACTCCTTCAATAGGCTAGAGCCCACCTCTCTAAGCGAAATCTTCTTGCTTAGCCAACAATCCAAACACCTTGAAATCGTCAAAATCACTACAAGACAAGATCCAAAAGAAGGTATACAAGAGATGCTCTCAAAAGAGCTTATTAGTACAAATTCAAAACTATATACTTCAAAACAATTCAAATATGAAATTCATATTAAAGCTCAAAGAGTATATCACCAAATTGTTTTTTCAAGGGATGAAAGAATTTAGAATTGTAGCACAAGATTGGTGATTTAGAATCAACAAAACCTCAATAAATTTCATGCACAAGATGAGAGTGAGAGAGCCTTTGAGAGTTTGAGAACAATTAAGAGAGTTTAAATGCAAAATTTGATTCTTGGTATGTGAATTGATTGATCTTGGGTGTATTTATAGATTTAGAAAAATATCTAACTTGTTCCCCAAGTTTACTTGGAGTAGTGTCTAAGTTTTGAACACGTTTGAGCACAAGTAATTGACTTTTCAAAAATATGTCCTTTATAAATTTTAATTTCTACCACGTGGCAGTAGCCTGAGGGGTTCTCGTCAGTCGCCCGTCAATGAATTAGACAGTTAAAATACATAGGTAGTAGGGTGGCAGTCGCCTGTCACCTTGGTGTCAGGCACCTGTCACTGAATAACCTAATTTTAAAAAAGAGGCAGAAGTATGATAGTAGCCTGATGAAACTTCATCAAGCTTCTCATTTTGCACCTTCAGGCACTTGTCAAGATCCATACAGTAGCTTGACAACCTTCTACCTGTATATTTTAAAGCTTTTATAGTGGCAGCCTACTGACCATGTGCAATCAGGCGCTTGTCAAGTAAAAATTCTAGATTTTAAAATATTGTTACTCTCTCTCTCTCTCTCTCTCTCTCTCTCTCTCTCTCTCTCTCTCTCTCTCTCTCTCTCTCTCTCTCTCTCTCTCTCTCTCTTTTATCTATTCTTGGAATTTTAATTTGTTTTCTTTGAAAAATATGTTCCAAGATTTTAAAAATTAGAGTCTCTAGGTTTCTTCATTCCTAATGAGCTTCAAAATGAAATTTTATAATTTGAAAATACTGGCAGTATTTATAGTACATCTCCTATTGACTCTCTTTATTTCTTTAATTTCTCTTTGTTGCTGAGCTTTAATGATCCTTTGAGATTTCATTCTTAAAGCTTTTTCTTTAATACCAATGCTTTTATGATCTTCAAGCTTTATCTTTGAATTCATGCTTTAAGTAATCCATGCACTAAGTTTCATTTGATTTTCTTTCTTTAGAATACAAGCTTTGTGAGCACTTGACCTTGTGTTGTCATAGTTGAGTCCTAAAATGACATTACTTAACCAAATATGTTAAGTTCCACTTGTTTGCTAGCATCAAAACAGGATGTTAAGCCTTGTAAGGCCAACAAGAATATTTCCTTTATGCTTGAAACTAAATCCATAAACAAACATACTTAGATAAGCCATGATATAAACTAGTCTTTAAGAAAACTTATAGGAATCTTTTCCCTTGCCTAACCTTCTTTCTTTCTCTATTCTTCACTAGATCATTTGGGTAAATTGATGGAAGAAATATTGGTGGCAAGAGGACAATATCCAACCCTATATATATAGCTATTATCCTACTGCCCATAAAAGTAGGCATCAATACGAAAAAACCCCTCCCCTTCCCCATTAATTCTCACACCATTTTGAAAGCCAAAAGCCACCCCCTAATCCATTAATCCAAAATATCCATTGGCCTTCCATTTCATGTGGGTCATAATTCTACAGTTCGATGATCCCATCGCTATAGCCACCTTTGTGGTGATGGAAAAAGGCATGTTTGTCTCTGCCTCGATGGGAAATGATGGGCTTGCCGTCGAGAGTGTACACAACGAATCACCGTGGGTTCTCACGGTGGCCGCTGGAACCGTCAACTGGTCATTCTCCGGGACAGTAATTCTCGGCAATGGAGTGTCAATCACGGGGTCTTCCTTATACCTTCGGAAATCAACAACAAGCCCAGAGACATTTTTCTTCATGGGCGAGTGTCATGACAAAGGGGAGTTGAAGAAAGTAGGGTACAAACTTATCTTGTGTGAAGACAACGCTGGCTACTTAGTCGATAGAATCAACGACATTCAAAACGTACGAGTTGCTGGTGGCATCTTTTCAACGAAGAACTTCGGTTTGAGTCACTACATTGCGACGCCATTTTCGGTGAGGTTTGTGAGCCCTTGGAGTGTAAAAACTATCACAGACTACATGAAGAACCTATCCGACCCAAAAGCGAGACTCGAGTTTGGAAGAATCCTCCTCGACATGAAGCCGGCACCACACGTCACGATATACAGCTCAAGATGGCCATCATGAACATGCCCATTTGTTTTGAAGCCCAACCTTTTGGCTCCCGGCTATCTAATCTTAGCCTCGTGGCCTCCAAACCTTCCTATGGGATACAAAAACTAAGGCCACTCTTGGTAAACTTCAATCTCTTTTCAGGGACATCCATGGCATGCCCGCACGTGGCCGGCACGGCGGCTGTGTCGAAGGGAGCGCACTCGGATCGGGGCCCCGCTGCCATCCGATTAGCGATAATGACCACATCGGACTCGTTAGATAACACTTTGGGGAGCATCAAGGACAATACAAATAATCAATACACGGCCACTCCTATGGCTATGGGGTCAGGTCACGTAAATCCCAACAAAGCTTTGGACCCTGGATTGATTTACGACGTGAATCATAAAGATTACATGTATCCTCTTTGCGTAATGAATTATAACAGAACGCAAATCAAGACCATCACAGGGTCCTCTAACTTCAGCTGTACAAACGCATCTTTCGACCTGAATTACCCTTCTTTCGTTGCTTTCTTTACTGGGAATGGTTCAGCCAACTCCACCAGTTCAATAGAAACGCAAGAATTTTACATAACGGTGACCAATGTTGTAAATGGAAATAATTCAAATAATTGTGTCTAGTAATACACACACACACACACACACACACACACACACACACACACACACACACACACACACATATATATATATATATATATATAACATATGAAAATGAACGTGATTTTCTTTTAAGGGATTATTATGAAGCCTGCTTAATTGTGATATGTATATATATATATATTCATTTTCATATGTTATGCTTTAATTGTGTTACAGTTTTAATAGCAATAATTGTAGGCAAAATCATCGACTAAAAAGAAAAGCATATATGAAGGGGAAAAAAGATTGTAAGAACTTTTACCAAAATAAGAAAAAAGAATGGTGCCAATCAAATATCATGTAAATCCAATAAAAAAAACCCTTGCAAAATCAATACAATAATTGGAATAGCAAAAGTAACAATGCAAACTGCCAATCCCGCAAAATAGCAGCAAAAACAAACCCAAAACACTGCAAAATAGTAACAAGAGAAATTAAGATGTGTCACTCTTAATTCAAACCAAATGAACATAAAAAAATACCCACAGAAGATTGTAGCAGGAGCTCAAATACAACAATTCTATTTACAGGTACGAAACATAGCAAAAGAAAAGATACTAAAATCTCCAAGTGGTTCAATCTAAGATGACAATTCCATTTGCTAGGTAAGAAAATATAGCAAAAGAAAAAATCTCCAAGCAACTAAACCACAGAAAATCATTAGGGATGGCTCAGGTGAGCGCTTGATTTTTGAAACCCAAACCAAGATGTACCATCAAAATACAAAATTTTCTTTAGTTTTTGTTCTATTTCGCAGTTTTCTTGGCAACCAAACAAAGAAACAAACATCTAACGAAGAAATGAAAAAGAAAAAGGCATGGAACTCCAAGAATAATTCAAGAAACAATGAAACAAAGAAAGTAAGCCACAGAATTTAGGTCAAAGCAGACAACCCACAAACAAAATCTCGGATTTAAAAGCAATAAATCATAAACTCATGAAACATTTCCAGAAAATAAACCAACCACAAAGAGGAATAATTTATTTTTTTAGGGGAAAAAAATTTCTTGAACCAACACAAATACATAATAAACATAAAAAAAATAAAAAAAAAAACACAAAACAAATTCTTCAAATCCCAGTTCAAAGAACGATATTCAAGCAAAGGTATTTCAGAAGTAAATATACCTTGAAGGCTTGAGGGCAGGAGAGAGCTAAAACGAGGAGAACGTGTGTTGAGTTTAGAGTCATAATGAAGACCTCGTCTCCTTTTATCTCTTCTCCGCAAAGACAATGACATTACCTTTCATGATTCAAATCCAAAAATCAAAGACCTAAATAACAAAAGCAACCAATAATTAATCAGGGAAAAGTGAGAAACAAAATATATAAAACTCTAGATTAGAAAAACCTAATCTAAAACCCAAGCATCTTCCGATGGCAAAAAATCTCCGGCAACAAAGTCCAAAACACACAGCAAGCTCTACACTATAGAAGAAGTAGAATGGTACACCATGGTGAAAACTAGGTTGAACAGACAGCCAATAAAGCCCACCTGGAGTCAAAACCTAAAAACGGGGGACGGCAGGAAACAACAACCTTTCTTTGAGTTTCTCACTTTCTATTAAGCAATCTGTAACACAAGAGAGAATCCAACCTATGCAACTTCAGCTACTGCTTAAACTTGTTAATGAACTCATCAGCCTACGCATCCACCTCTTCATCCTCCCTAAACTCGCATGCTCTACTACCCTTCCCCTCCCTCACTGTCGCCGACCTCCAACGGTTGATCTCCTCGGCGAAGGTGACAGGGACAGATCTGGAGCGTCTGCAGCAGCGAAGAAAAGAGATGGAGAGATTAAGAAATGGAGGGAAAGGACGAAGATTGGAGGGAAATGAGGGAGATTGGGGAAAGGATCGGGTGTCGGGAGTGAAGGAGGGAAAGGAGGGAGGATTGGAGGGAAAGGAAGGAGATTGGGGGAACCGGCGTAGTTTTTCAATGTGAGACTATTAGTGATAAATTTTTAAAACCGTCACTAATAGTGTTTAATAAATTATATTCATATTTTTTAAATAAAAAATTAGTAGTAACGGTTCTCTAAACCGTCTCTAATAACCAACTAACAGTGACGAATCTCCAAAACCCTCACTAATACTTTTCAATAAATTATTTTCATACTTTTTAAATAAAAAACTATTAGTGATGGTTCTTTAGACCGTCACTAATAAGAGACTAATAGTGATGAATCTTCAAAACCGTCACTAATAGTGTGAAATAATTTTTTTTTAATTTTTTTTATATAAGAGAACTAGCAGTGACGATTCTCTAAACTGTCACTAATAAGAGACTAATAGTGACGAATCTTTCAAACCATCAATAATAGTGTGAAATAATTTTTATATATATATATATATATATATATAAAAGAATTAGTAGTGACGGTTCTCTAAACTGTCACTAATAAGGGATCAATAGTGACGAATTTTTCAAACCGTCACTAATAGTGTGAAATAATTTTGTTTTATTTTTTTCAAATAAAAGAACTAGTAGTGACGGTTCTCTAAAACGTCACTAATAAGGTACTAATAGTGACGAATCTTTCAAACCGTCACTAATAGAGTGAATCAATATTTTTAAAATTTTTTTTTTATATATAAAAGAACTAGTAGTGATGTTTCTTTAAACCATCACTAATGAGGGACTAATAGCGACCAATTTTTCAAATCGTCACTAGTAGTGTGAAATAAATTTTTTTTTATTTTCTTTAAATAAAAGAACTAGTAGTGACGGTTTTCTAAACCGTTACTAATAAGAGATAAACATTGACGAATCTTTCAAACCATCACAAATAGTGTGAAATAAATTTTTTTATTTGTTTTATTTATTTTAAATAAAAGAACTAGTAGTGACGGTTCTCTAAACCATCACTAATAAGGGACTAATAGTGATGGATCTTCAAAACCATCACTAATAGTGTGAAATATTTTTAAAAATTTTTTTTTTTTAAAAAGAACAAGCAGTGATGGTTTTCTAAACCATCACTAGTAAGGGACTAATAGTGACGAATCTTTCAAACCGTCACTAATAGTGTGAAATAAATTTTTATTTTATTTTTTATATAAAAGAACTAGTAGTAACAGTTCTCTAAACCGTCATTAATAAGAGACTAATAGTGAAAAATCTTTCAAACCGTCATTAATAGTGTGAAATAATTTTTTTTATTTTTTATGTAAAAGAACTAGTAGTGACGATTCTCTAAACCATCCCTAATAAGGAAATAATAGTGACGAATCTGAAAAACCATCACTAATACTATGAAATAAATTTTTTTTTTAAAGTAAAATATTAAGTAGTGACGGTTTTCTAAACCGTCACAAATAAGGGATTAATAGTGACAAATCTTCAAAATCGTCACTAATAGTGTGAAATTTTTTTTTAATTTATTAATACAATAATTGTAGTAACGGTTTATTAACCGTCACTAATAAGTTTCTTTTAGTGACGTATTAAAATCCTCACTAATACCCCAAGAATCGTTGATAATATTTTTTCAAGATAGTTTTCACAATAAAAGTGGTTTCCCGCGCTGGTTTGAGCGGGGGGAACTGGTTTTTAGTGCCGGAGGTATTAGTGAATGATGGAATTTCGTCACTAAAAGTGCAGTGTTAGTGACGAACTAAATTTCGTCACTAATACCTAAACTATAGTGACGGTTTTAAAAAACCATCACTAATGCTACACGTTTATTGACGAAATTCCATCATTCACTAATACCTCCGTCACTAAAAATCAATTTTCTTGTAGTGACCTAAAAAGTTTTTAAATACCTAATTTACCTCCCTTTTGGAAATACACCATTCATTTCAGTTTTCCCTATTTTCCTCCGATTTATGTTTGCAGGTAATTTGTTTATGTTTGTTTTGTTTCGTTTTGATTACATTCAGGCATGTTTAGATTGTTTTAGTTGGATAATTGTTTTGGTTTTTTTTAGTATTAGTTTTGATGCCTAGAATGGTTTTGATAGTTTAAGTGTAAATCTCATATATCATACTTTTAACGACAGTATTACTTAACCATAAGTAAAAAATAAAATAAAATAAAATAAATAAAAATAAAAACCTAAATTTGCTGTTAGAAAAGAGATCTCCAACTCAACTCAACAAATATCATGTGATAGCATTGTGCTAAACAAATTTTAATGTCTTATATTTCTCTGATTTCTTTCTCACCTTTTTTTTTTTTCTTTTCTGTTAGTTTCTTTCCTCTCTCTTCTTCTTACTTTTTTTTTTTTATTTAGTCTTTTTTACGTCCATCTTTTTTCCCTCTTTCTATGATTTATACTATTCTTAGTTGCTATCCATATGCTTATATTTTTTTTATGGAAAATAAAACAATGAGTTCATCTACAATCAATATCATCTATCCATCACACCTTCCTTAAATATGTTTTGACTTTTTTATCCAATAATTTCACATACTCAAGTTAACCACTAACCAACTACTTTTATTCGCCTAGACATAATAATGCTTCCATGGATATGATGAAGATTGACAAAATTCAATTCGTAAAGTTTTAGAACGTTGCCTATGCAATGAATTGAAATCTTCCTTTTCTTTTTAAATTCACCAGGGACAAAGGTTCACAAGGTCCCATGCATTCAGCTAATTATAGTACACCCCCACGGCCACTATGGGACTTCTCACCACATATTTACCTTCAGAATCAACCCAACTCAGAAACCCAAAAACTAGAATTCTGTTCATTACTTTCGGCCCTTCTATGCTCAGCATGTACCTTCGTTTCTCGTGTTTCTCTTTAAAATCCAATTTCTCCGGTACCATTGTAACCCGAAATCCCGTTTGAGGGACTAAGTTCTATGAGCAAGCATGTGCTAGAATGCATTTAGAGGTCCATGTGCAAGTTTGTATGTTTATAATAATTATTAGAGTTGCTGACTGGTGGCTGAAAAAACTAAGCATACTTAGGTAAGAATAAACTGGTTATAAAGAGAAATTTTCATTAAATGTATCCAAATCCAATAGTCGTATACTTGCAAACTTGTATATATTTAGGTTCTTATCACGCAATTTAACATACTTAATAACTCTATATGCCCATTAAATATGCCTTAAAATAGCATATTCTCTATTGTTTGTTTCTTCCTTATATCTTCACAATTTTTTGTTTTTACATATACTTTTTGTTGTATTTCAAGAAAAATATGAATATTGTCGGCTTGATATATTTGATTGTTTGTAATTTGAGTTTATTGGAAATTCTATCTTAGAAATCTCAAGCTAATGATATGTTGGAACATGTTTATTACGGAATCAGTGCACATACATGCTGATTCATTTGAAGATTTTAGTGTTAGTATTTTTTAAATTGAGAACTGTGGTTTAAGAGTGATGTTTTCTATTTTTTGGTAGAAGGTTGACTACATTAAAACACCAATGAGAGGATGGCATAGGCCAGTACAAACTAGAAAACTAGACAAGTAATCACAACTACATGATTTACATCCAAAACAATCAGCCTCGCAACATTATTCACATTAAGCCTATCATCTGAGAAAACCTTCTTGTTCCTCATCCTCCAGATATGGTATACTCTTGAAGCCCCTCCATGTTTAGCCTTTAAAGCCCCTTATGGCTGGATAATCCAAGTTTAAATCCAGTGAATGACTTCCTCCCAGTTTATGACTGCAACATATATACGCAACTCTAACAGCACTGTTTTAAAATTTGTCTGGGGATGCAACACTCAAAAAACCAATGATTCCTTGTTTTCCACTCCTTCGGATAGATTTTTCATTTAGCATCATGAACCATTCCCCATTTAACCAGGTTATCAAGAGTTTGCAGCTTATTCTTTATTGCTAACCAATAAATGAACACATGGTTGACCACAGATTTTTTATGCCAAAGCCATTTTTACCAATTCATCTCCACATATCTTTCTCTTATTAATTCCCAAGCGAAAGCCAAAGTAAAATTACTTGAATTTGTGAGGCTCCACACAATCTTGTCATTCTGCTATGAATTAGGCTGAAACACCAGTTTCTCAGTCAAATCCTGTGAACTTCTTCTAGGCCACTTCCATTCCTTATTTGCACCATAGAGCTCAGCTTAGCATGTTTTTTAATACCCAATTCATACTGAATTTGATTTCCATAGTGCTCAATAAGAGGACTATGAAGATGCCAATTATCATACAAGATATTAATTTCTGCTCCATTTCTAAAAATCCGCTTAATGACTGGATAAATTTTCTCTCTATATTTCAGTATCTTCTTCCACAAAAATGAGTCTCCAGGTTTAACTCAGCTTGAGAGCGATGTGCATGAACTGAATACGAAAATAGATTTTAATATTTACAAAATGAAAAAAAAAAAGACACAAGAAATATTAAAAAATAAAATAAAATGGATGATATGCTGCAAAAATTTCGTTAGCTAGTACATCATTGTAAATATTTTTGTTTATGTATGTTGAGCTTGATTAATGGGGAATTTTGACAGTGCTTATGAATTTGAGAGCTTACGAATTTCCATGACCATGCATCCGGAGATGCTAATATGTCCTACAAATCACATAACTTAATAGGCTGCACATGTTGGATAATGGATAGTGGATACTTAACAGAATTCTTGTAATACATTGTAATAGATTCCTTATTTTATACTTATATCTATTCATATAGAAAAAAAAAATCATTCAAATATTGCTAATGTAATCATTATACACAGATAACATATTAATTATTTTTTACATACAATATTGTTCATTTATATTTTAAAGCTTAAATGTTATTTTCTTAATATTTTATTTATGCAAGGATATATTGGTAAACAGTAGGTTGTAGTAGAGAGTTTCTTATTTCTTCTTGTGCCTCTGTCTTGAGAATTAAGTAATTGGGTGAATGATCATGCGATTACAACAAACAACAACAACCAAGCCTTAAGTCCTACTAGGTGGGGACTACATGAATCCTTTCGACCATTTACTCAATTTTGGCCAATTTCCTATGACAAATTCAAGGCTATTAATTAAATCCCTACTAACTAAATCCTTCGAAATGTTTACCCAAGTCTTTTGCATGATCATTATCCTCAAGTCTCCCTTAGAGTATTAAACTTTCAAATGTACACATCACCAAAGGAATCCCTATTCCATCTTTTCAAGGCCAACTTTAAAGATGTCAATCTCTTCATAAACTTAAAGCTCTCCCACCCCTCTCACAAACAATTATTCCAATATCCGTATATAAAAGACAAAAAAAGAAGGACAAAAAACACAAATATCATAGAAAAATCCAAAATAAGAGGACAATTATTAGAGACCGGCCTAACATAGAACTCTTGTCATAAACTAAGAAAAACAATTATCCCTATTCCCTCTGCCCTTCTTAAACGTATAATTAATGGTTGAATTCATCTTTTGCAAGCCTTTTCAAATTTTTTTCCTTTTTTCTGTCATCATACCTAGAAGAGACCTTCACACTATCCACTTAAACCAAACACAACTAATTTTTCCCCTTATCTTTCCTTTGTTGGCTCTCAAATTTGGTTTCCTATTTGGTTTGAGAGTTGTTTAGGGACACTCTTCCTCTCAATTAGGCTATGTAGCATCCTTAGTTGTATGATATGTATTTTTTTCATTGTCTACTAATATGAAGCTCTTATGTACTCATAAAATTCATTACTATTTTGATTATTTTGATCTATGTATTGTAAACAACCAAGTTTGGAGCATATCTCTATGGAAAGTGTCCTATTTATAGACAAAATGCTGCCAATTTTTTTTCTAAATTTCTATAATTTGGAAAACATAATCCTATGGACTTTCATGCATATCATTGTCTTTATTTGTGAGTCCTAAGGTTGTCTTGAACACATTGAGCATTTATATGATGCAAAAATCTTGTGAATTGTATGCTTTTGTGACTTGTAGGTTTGGGAAATGTTCTATGTACAAACGGCATGCTGCCGAAAATTTGTTAAATTTTTTTCAAAATAATCAAAGTCATATATCATATTTCGAAGAATGATTATAGTGGGTTGGATGTTAAAACATTTTTGAAATAATGAGTGAAGTTCAAATGAATTTTGAACTTCATCTCTAAATTTACTTTTACATGTGCTAAGTGAAAATTCTATCAATCATGGACTCATTTATATTATTTGATTATTATAGTTATATTTGAGTCCTAAGTCATGTAAACCATAAACGTCACATTCTATTTTTTTATAAAACTATATTCTGATATAGATTGTTTGTGGGATGCATGAACATATTACATTATTTAATGCTTATTATATGAAACTCTTGTGCACTCATAAAATTTATTATTAGTTGGATTATTGTGAGTTGTTTATTATAAACACTTAGGTTTGGAGTATATCTCTATGAAAAATGTCCTATTTATAAATGAAATGCTGCCAAAATTTTTCTAAACTAAGAAAACTTAGTTATTTAAAATTACATCATTTTTTTTAATTTTTTCTGAATATTCGATTATTTTGCTATCAAATCATTGATACTTATAGTACATATGCATATATGTTCAAAAATCGTATACTAATTTGTTTTTTATAATTTTTAATTTGTAGGGTTTGTAGTTGTCACAACATCAGCACGATGTCATGCATTACAGTCGGATGCAGCTTTTGATTATTCTTTTCGTCACTACTACTCTACTATTAGTGACGATTTTGAGATGAGTAGATGTAAAATTTATATTGACGATATTAGGGTATTAGTGATGGTTATAGTCTGTGACTAATACTCTATTATTAGTGACATTTTTACAATTCATCACTAATAATTATTAGTAAATGCAGTTATGGCGACTAATTCAAAACTGTCACTAATACTTATAAAATCGTCACTAATACTATTAGTGACGGTTTTGTGATTATTAGTGACGGTTTTGATCCTTCACTAATAACCTTCTTTTTTGTAGTGGGTTAAATTCAAATTACAATCAGTATTTCACAACCTAGGATCTTTCTAAGTAGTTACCAATTCCACGAATATATATTCAAAGCATGTATGTAAAATAATTAAGATAATAAATAATTTAAACATACATGTACATAAATTAAAATGCGAGAAAATAAAGAGCAGACACAATATTTGTTATCAGGGTTCGGCCAATCTTGCCTACGTCCCTGCCTTAAGCCAGCAGCTTAAGGATTCACTAAATGCTCACTTTAACTAGGCGGAGCGATGTTACTTACACTCTTCTTATGGGGCAGAGACTCCCCAGCTCAATAAAGGGGCTGAGTCACAACCAATTCTCCTTACAAGGCAAAGACACCTTAACTCAATTACCAGGCTGAGCCAAACTGTGCACACTTTACAAGATGGTGCAAATCCTAACTCATCCAACTGGGTTCGAGCCAAACTAAAACTCCTTACAGGGCGAGTCTCCCTCTTTAGGACATGCCTGGAATACAAAAATAATAGTAATTTTTGTACAAATAAAAATGCTTCTGCAAAAGTAGAGATGTATAATATGAAGCTCAATGCACTCTTGTATGATGGGAGTTTATCTCAGTAAAGTTTAAAAAATTTATCTCTCAAAAGTGTTTGTATTTGAAATAATATGAGAGATGATAATAAAAGTGATATTTGATATATAATATTTACTAAGTATAGTTCAAAGATCTAAAGACCAAAAAAAAAACACCTCCACAAGTACTTTTCAAATGCGAAGTACAGGAGATATTGGAGATTAGTTTCACAAAAAATATTTTTGCAATAAAGCAAACGATAAGCTTTTGAATCTTGCAATAGAATGTGCAAAGATTCACAAGATGTTTAAGAGTTTTCCCAAAACTTATTTATCAATCAAATAATCCAAAAAGAACACAAGCTTACTCTTTAAAAAGTGATTTAAAAAAAAAAGAATAAATAAATGAGTAGAAGCTTTTAAATGAATGTGTAATACCCACAATAATGAGTATTCAATCACTCTTCATGTTGCAATAAATATGCAAAAGAAGAGGATGAATTCAAAGCTCTCTTTCTAAGATGATTTTGCAAAGAAATATGAGAAACAAAATGAAAGATATGCTTGTATATATGGGAGTAAAAAAAATAATTGCCCAAAAATATTTGAGAAAATTTCTAAGCTAGTCTCCTTCTAATTATGCTTTAGAATGGGCTATTTATAAAATTCCCAAGAAATATGACCATTAAGGACATAGAGGGAATAATTAAAATTTTTTAATTAAAAATTAAGGGCGTTTTAGAGCTAAAATTTCGGGCAACACGAGAAGGTCAATCAGTTGACGATTGCATTAGTCAACTAACCCAGCAAAGATTTAGCCTTCCCAAGAGGGTCGATCGATTGGGCAAAACACTGATCGACCGGCCTTTGTGTATAATTCAAATTTTCTACAAGGCTCAGTCAGTTGGGGAAATGGCTAGTCGGCTGAGCCAAAGGCGATTTTCAAACCTTCATAGGTTTGGTCGATCATGGCTCTTTTTAGTTCATTTTTCCCGATCGGCTTGGCATGTAAAAATGATTGAGTATAATGGTCTGTTGGCTGACCATTTCTAGATAAAACATAGCCAGTTGACCGAGGCCTTCTAAATAGGCTAGATATGACTGGTCAGTCAACTGAGGCGTTTATAACGCTCAATGGTCAGTCGACCAAAGTCCTTGAAAGTCTAAGTTTTTTCCCTGATCTTGGCCTTAAATTTTCAAACTCTATATGTATGTGTAAAGAACCAAAAATAGAAATAATAAGAAAAACAAAAACAAAAAAGAGGAAAATGGTTTGGAGAGGAGAAAACTAGCGACAGTTTTTCAGAGTACTAAGAAAACCGTCGACGGTTTTGTATTTACCGTGGGTCGATTACAGGTGAAACAGTAAAAAGTGACAGGTTAAAACCCAAACCATCGACGATTTTGTGAGAGGTGCAAAAAATCATCGACGATTTTCTCGATAGTGCTGAAATTAAAGAAGTCTTGCCAGCCATTTTGTTAAATCAAAACAAATCACTCTCTCTCACTCTCTCTCTCTAAACCCTATAGCCCTAACCCCTTCTCTCTTCATTTTCGCTCCGATTATAGCTCGTTTTGACAATTCAAAGCTATCACGAGGTTCGTGGGGTGATTCAACCGTCCTAGATACCGTGATTATTCTGCTAGCCCAGATGCCGTGATTATTCAGTCGGCCCAGATGCCATGAACAGATATATATGTATATATAACAGTTTATTCAAAAATTATGATATGACAGATTTTATGTAGAAATATGAAATAGGATATGTTTCAGTTATATATTATATGAAATGTACTATATGACATCAAAATCCCTGATGGACCAGAATAGATTATGGAGCACGATACCGTAACTAGTTAGCCAGATCAAATAGTGTAACCCTTGTGTGCTGACCCGAGAAGTGTTGCGGAGAGTAGGATGGGCAGACCAGGTTGGTAATAGCCAACAGTGCAAAAACGCTATTCATAAAGTGTTAGGTCGGTGGCCGATTAGCCTTGAAGTGTTGCGGAGAGTAGGATACCCACTGTGTGCAGACTCGAGAAGTGTTGTGGAAAGTAGGATGGGTGAACTAGGTTGGGTGGGCAATCGTGTGTTGTTATGTCATGTCTAACTTAACCTAGTAGGCCAGCCAGAGTTAAGTCTAGCTCATCGGCCACACAACCTAAATCATGTGGGGTTAATTCATGATATATAGTTATCCATCCAAGGCATAATTTCAATAATATACAAATATAGCAGACGTTTTATATGTATACTGAAATTTAGTATGATACAATACGTTAAGTTGATTTATGATTTATTTAGAATAATACAGAGCAGTATGTTATGTTATGTAGAGATTTTCCTTACTTATCAGATTCAGTTTATCACAAACAATATATGTTTATAACACAATAATACTCATATTGCCACACACTGATATTAGTCTATTTCTCTTACTGATAGGTGTCTTACCCCAGCAATCCAAACATTTCAGGAAACCTCGATAAACGAACATATTGAGCTTTGAGATAAAGGAGGCTGATAATGCTACCCTAGCTGAGGGGTAAGTAGTTGGGTTGAAATCAAGATGGATTTTTGGGGGTATGACCTAGGATATTTATGGTTCTTTTTGGGATGTATATGTGTATTTTGGTTATAGTAAAACTTTGGTATTGTATATAAGGTCGAATAAATGATAGTTTCCGCTAAATAGTTGTCATGTATGTATAGACAGATATATCCTCAATTTCCTTTGGGGTCTAGGTTGATTAGGGTGTGTTTTATGGTATCAGAGATATTATTATTATTATTATTATTATTATTATTATTATATGGGAAAAAATATAGCATAATTTTTGGGGCATTACAATTGTGGTATCATAGCCTAAGTTGTTAGGTTCTATAGACTTCAGTGTACAACGAAAACAATGCTAGAGTATAGGAATAGATTTTGGAGAAAATAGGAAATGGGGTAGATCAGAATTTTAGTAAGTCAATGTTGGGAAGTTAAAATAAGAATTAAGGGTTTTTTTCTGCAGTTTGGAAGTAGGATTTCCGTAAAGGTTTCTATGTCTTTCTTGTAGTGACGATTTCAGGAAAATCATAATAAACTATTGTCGGGTTGCGTTTCTAAATTGCTGGACTGGGTCTTAAATTGAGAATAAGGACATCAGGTTAATTGATGATATGAGATTTTAGTTAGATAAATATATTAATTATGTTATGAAGATAGGGTCAGATTATTGACCTTGGGGGTAGTAGTGCTTATGCTAGTGCTATGGTGCAGGGTCCTCTAGTATGGCCGGTGGTGATTCACACGCAATTCCGTGTAGTGTAGCTTGGCATGTTATGACTAAGATTGCACAGTGCTCTAGGGAGTAGGGAGGCCCATCATTAAACCATGGTTGTACTATAGAGTGGTTCACCAAAATGAAGCCTCTAACTTTTTCAAGGAGTACAGACCCGACTGCGGCAGAAAACTGAGTGTAAGAAATGGAAAAGATACAGACTGTACTACACTGCACCGATGAGCAGAGAGTATTATATGCCACCTACAGACTGATAGGGGAGGCTGAACGTTGGTGGTCTGCTGTGAGACTCCTGGAGGAGCAGAGTCTGGTACTTGTAACTCTGACCTGGAGCTGGTTTACAAAGTTATTCTTCGATCAATATATTCCTGCCACCACTAGAGAAGAAAAGGTAGAGGAATTCTTGAACCTGACCCAGAGGCATTGGATAGTCCAACAATATGCAGCAAAATTTATTGAACTGTCCCGTTTTGCCCCGTACATTGTTTATGATGAGGCAAAGAAGGTAAGAAAATTTGAGAGAAGTTTGAGGTAGGAAATTTATGAACAAGTGGCAGTGTTGAAAGTATAGTATTTCATAGAGCTAGTAGACAGGGCCACCGTGGTGGAAGCAAGCAAGCATAGGGGTGCTGAGGTGTAGGACCAAAGGAAGAGATCCACACCTCCTGGATCTCAGGTGGGTTCTAGCCGAGGCCCATGGAGGAGAGGTGGATACAGCAGAGGATAGAGGTAGGAAATGGGGAGTCGTGAGATGCATGGCGAGTAGACTTATCTCGTTTGCCCTGATTACGGTAAAAGACACATGGGAGAGTGTCGAGTGTCGAGTGGGGAGAAATGTTTGCTACCAATGTGGTGGACCGAGTCATTTGGCACGACATTGTCATGCACAATGGAGTAATGCTCTCGTTCCCAGACCATTCCAAGGAAATATCCAGGTGCCCCGAGGAGGCCAGCAAAGGAACATAACCCTGACGAGAGTTTATGCGTTAATACCAAGAGATGCTAAGGCAGCTGGCGATGTAGTGACAGGCACATTTAATACGCTTTTAATTAAAGCTATTGTTCTATTTGATTCAAGGGCCACACACTCGTTCATGTCTATGGGCTACGTTAAATTATGTAGGGTAGAAACTCAACTATTAGATATCGAGTTATCAGTAGCTACACCAACAGGATCACTAGTGGGGTGTCGAAGGGTACTCAAAGGCTATCCAGTTGATATTTAGGGGAGAGTATTACTAACCAATTTAGTAGTTTTAGACATGCATGGGTTTGATATGATTTTGGGAATGGACTGGTTAGCTACTAATTATGTCAGCATCGACTGTCATTTCAAAGAGGTAATATTCAGGCCTCTTGGAGAGCAGGAGTTTAAATTTTTGGGGTCTCGCATGCACTCCTCACCACAATTAGTGTCAGCCATTCAAGCGAGGAGGCTACTCCTAGAAGGATGTCAGGGATATACAGCCTGTGTAAAGGAAGTGCTAAAGAAAGAATTAAAGGTTCCCAATATTCTAGTGGTGAAGGAATTTTCAGATATCTCTCTAAAGGAGCTACCTGGATTACCTCCCGACCGTGAGATTGACTTTGCCATTAATTTACTTCCAGGGATGACATCGATTTATAAAGCTCCCTATACAATGGCTCTAGCAGAGTTGATAGAGTTAAAATATCAGTTGCAAGACTTGTTAGATAAAGAATTTATCAGATCCAGTGTATCACCCTGGGGAGTGCCAGTTTTGTTTGTAAAGAAGAAAGACGGGACGATGAGGATGTGTATAGACTACAAAGAAATAAGTAAAGTAACAGTTAAAAATAAGTATCCTATAGATGACTTGTTTGATCAGCTCCAAGGTACACGAGTCTACTCAAAGATTGATCTACGTTCTGGGTACCATCAAGTGAAGGTCAAGGCAGAGGATATTTACAAGACAGCATTCTGAACTCTGTATGGCCACTATGAGTTTTTGATCATGCCATTCGGACTGATGAATGCTCCTACTATATTCATGGATCTGATGAACAAAGTCTTCCATCAGTACTTGGGCCAGTTCGTAGTGGTTTTCATTGATGATATACTGGTCTATTCGAGGAGTTTCAAGGAGCATGAGACGTACATGAGGCTAGTACTTCAAATGCTCAGAGAAAAGAGATTGTATGCCAAATTCAGGAAGTGTGAATTCTGGTTAGAGAAAGTTTCATTCTTTGGGCATATGATATTTGCGGATGAAATTTTGTAAATCCCAGCAAGATAGAGGAGTTAGTAAATTGGGTGAGACTGAAGAATGTTCAGAAGATCAGAAGTTTCTTGGGACTAACGAGATATTATCGTTGGTTCATAGAGGGATTTTCTAGACTATAAGAGCCTCTGACATGCCTAACCATGAAGAATGCTAAGTTTGAATGGAATAATGATTGTGAGCAAAGCTTTCAAGAGTTGAAGAAGCAACTCGTCACCGCCCCAGTTTTGACCATTCCAGTAGGGGATGGAGATTATGTGATCTATAATGACGCATGCCTGAAAGCATTTAGGTGTGTATTGATGTAGTAAGAAAAAATGGTGGCATATGCTTCTCGACAACTCAAGGAATATGAAAAGAATTATCTGACGCATGATTTAGAGTTGGCTGTAATGATGTACGCTTTAAAGATCTAGAGGCATTATCTATATGGTGGGAAATGTGAAATCTTTACAGATTATAAGAGTTTGAAGTATTTCTTCATGCAAAAGGAATTGAATATAAGATAGAGAATATGGCTCAAGCTGATTAAAGACTATGATTGCACCATCTGTTACCACCCAGGAAAAGCAAATGGTAGCTGATGCATTTAGTTATAAATCAGGAAGTGTGTTGGAATTGGTGTAATCTCAAGAGGGGGGTGAATTGGGTATTAAAAATTTATCTCCTAAGTTCAACTAAATCAGCAGTATAACCCAACCTAGGTTTATCTATGCAATCCCAAATGCGCAGATAAATATAATGTGTAGGAATTAAATCATGTGCAGCATTCACAGTTTATTGAAAATAATCATACATGTACAGTAAATAAATTATGAAAATATAAAGTGCACACACGATATGTTATTGGGGTTTGACCAATACTATCTACATCTCCGCCTTAGCTCACAAGCCCGATGATTCCACTAATGCTCACTTAATAGGTGGAACTGCACCGGTTACAACACTAGGTCAAATTACCAAGGCTGACCTCAACCTTTACAAACTCTCCTTACAGGGTGGAGAAGGCCTAAGGTCACATTAACAGAGCTAACCCCAACCTTTACAACCTGATCCTTACGAGCTAGATCAACACTCTCTTAGGCCACACTTGAAATACAACATTGAATAAAAAAATATGTGTACAAATAAAGATGCGTCTAACACAAGCAAATTTGTTCCGATACGCACAAGCAATAACCAATGCACTTCAATAGGACAGGAAGTATAAGCTCAGTGAAGATATGTGAATCTACTCTCAATATTGTGTCAATATGATATTTTCGGTTAAATAAGGAACTGGTTATTTTCAGTATACACTAAAATTCATGTTAGCCACACACTGATTTTAACTTAATCTTCCTTACTAAGAAGTGTCTCACCCCAATATACAATCATCTTTTCAGGACCATCTCGGGATCGAGCTTAGCAAGCTTCGGGGACGGGCAGTAGCTAGTTTTACTTTTGAAGGTTTGTAAGATGTTTTATGGGTTTTAGTTATGTTTAAAGTACCTGGTTATGTTTTATGGTTATTGGGACTAGGTTGACTTTGTACTATACTATGATTTGTAATAAGGATATTAAGAGACTCCTATGTATATTAGAATTTTTGAAGAATATATTACTTTTTCCGCTACAATTATATTATGAATATGGTATCAGATACGCAGACGTTACTTAACTAGCACCTCAGGCTCCACATGGTGGGTCGGGGCGTTACAATATATATCAATTCTTGTAACAACATATTTTAATTTAATCGATTAAATTTTAGAAAATGTCTAACATAATTTATTTCCCTTTCCTGTTTACTAAGAATGTGTCTGCAAGGATCCTAAACTGACACATGCTGCATTCGGAGCATAAAATCTTGTAATCATATATTTTAGTTTAATCAGCTAAATCCTAGAATAATTACTATCCAAACATCCCTAGGCTCTCATGTTCCTGTTAACCGGTTAAATTTTAAAACGACAAGCATAATTCATTTTTCTTACTTTAGGATCCCCAAATCACGAATCTGCTTCGATTAAAATGACGAGGATCAAAGCTAGGATCCCGTGGTGGTGTTCATTTTTTGATTTGGCTTATGGATGGAGAAACATTTTAGAAAGAAAGAGTGAATGCTTGAGGGGGGAGAGAGAGAGAGAGAGAGATGGAGATGAGAAACGTTCTATAAATGGGGGGGGGGATTGGAAACTAAATAATTCCTAAAGGATCCTAAAGATCCTTTAGGTTACTTCAGTGTATATATAATATTAAATTATCATATTATATTATATTATATTAATGTATTATTATATTATATTATATTATTTAATTAATAATTTATTTTTTTTTTTTGGAATCACTACATTCTCCTCTCCTTATAAAAATTTCGTCCTCAAAATTTGTTAATCGTTACTTATTGCAATCTCCTCTGAAAATTACTGAATTTTTTACCCGACTCTAGAAAAAGTCGGCGACCACCCACATAGCAGCCCCGTCCTAAATTTATTAATAACCCTCACTTATGGCGGAGGAATACTGTGATTACATAAACGACCTCTGGGAGATTACAATTAGTAAAACAAAACTCCCTCACAAATCAATCATAACTTAAAACTAGAAACAATTAAGTTATAACTAACTATCCTACACTATACAAGTCAATAACTAAAATAGTTATTTACCAGAACTATCACCTTTATCTGGCTAATGTTGAGCCCTGCTAAACAAGTATGGGTATCTCTACCGCATTTTATCTTCTAGTTCCCATGAGACTTCATCAACTGCGTGATTCTGCCAAAGTACTCTTACCAACGGGATCTTTTTGGTGCGTAGTTCCTATTTCTTCCTGTCCAAAATCTGAACTGGCACCTCTTTATATAATAGGGTATCTTTAAGCTCTAGTGACTCATAACTAATCAAGTGTGAAGGATCTGAGGCGTATCTTCTCAACATAGACACGTGAAACACATCATGGATCCTAAACAGAGCTGGAGGTAATGCCACCCTATAGGTAACTGAACCAATTCTTTCCAGTATCTCAAATGGTCCAATATACCTAGGGCTCAGCTTACCCTTCCTCCAAATCTCATCACTTCTTTCATTGGTGTAGTTATCAAGAATACATGATCCCCCATATCAAACTCCAATTCTCATTGGTGGGTGTCAGCATAACTTTTTTGTTGACTCTGGGTTGTTTTGATCCTTTCTCAGATAAGTCTTATTTTCTCAGAAGTTTGCTACACAATCTCTGGCCCCAAAATCTGCCTTTCACCAATCTCATCACAGTATAATGGAGATCGGCACCTCCAACCATACAACGCTTCATACGGTGCCATTCTGATGCTAGCTTGATAGCTGTTATTATAAGCAAATTCAACCAGTGACAAATACTGGATCCAGCTACCACCAAAGTCTAACACACAGACTCGCAACATGTCTTCTAGTATCTATATGGTCCTCTCTGTCTTCCCAACGATCTGAGGATGAAATGTTGTACTGAATGTCAGTTGAGGACCCAAAACTCCTTGTAAACTCTTCTAGAATTAAGATATAAACTGTGGGTCCAGATCATAAATGATGGACACTAGACTATCTTCTATATATACAGTTCTGTCAATCTACTCATGGAATAGTTAACTCTAATAGGGATAAAATGGGCAGTCTTCATCAATCGGTCAACGACTACCCAAATGGTGTCGTATCTATAAAGTGCCAGTGGTAATCCTATGATGAAATCCATAGAAATGTGCTCCCACTTCCATTCGGGGATGTGAAGTGGTTGTAGAGCTCCCACCGGTCTCTAATGCTCAACCTTCACCTGCTGGCATGTCAAACACTGCTCCATATATCCAACAATTTTCTTCTTCATATTACTCCACCAAAAAGACTCCCATAAATCCATGTACATCTTAGTGCTTCTTGGATGCACTATATAAAGGGAACGATGCGCTTCCTCTAGGATAGTTCTTTTAATCTTGGCATCAGTAGGTACACATAGTCTAGCATGGATCTCAACACTCCATCATCTGAGATATTAAAATATGTCCTCTGTCCACTCCGCACCTTATCCAAAATTTTTACCAATTCCACATCTTTCATCTGAGCAACCTTAATCCTTTCCTACAAGGTAGGTTGTATTTTCATATTAGCGATGAGTGCCTAGAGATTTCCCTCTACTAATTCCATACCAAATCTTTCTAGGATCATCCTTATGTGTTGTTGAGTTACCATTGTTGATACTGATGCATTCCCTAACTTGCGACTCAATGCATCAACTAGAATATTAGCTTTCACTGGGTGGTAGCTGATGGTACAATTATAATCCTTAATTAGATCAAGTCATCTTCTTTGTCTCATATGTAATCCCTTCTGCATGAAAAAGTACTTAAGGCTTTTGTGATTTGTGAAAATCTCGCACTTTCCACCGTACAGGTAGTGCCTCTATATTTTCAAAGCGAAAGCTACTGCTGCCAATTCCAGATCATGCATCAGATAATTCTTCTTGTATTCCTTGAGCTTCCGAGAAACATATGCAATAACCTTCCTTCGTTGCATCAGTACGCACCCAAGCCCTCTTCTAGATGCATCACTGTAAATCACAAAACTCCCATCTCCTGATGGGATGGTCAGATTCAGAGCAGTGACGATTCGCTGTTTTAATTACTGGAAACTTTGTTCACATTCATCTATCCATTAATATCTTACATCCTTCCTAGTCAACTTTGTCAAAGGGCCTAATAACTTAGAAAAACCTTCTACAAATCGGCGGTAATATCTAGTCAATCCCAAGAAACTTCTGACCTTGTGGACATTATTCGGTCTCGTCCAGTCAACTACCACATCTATCTTGCTTGGGTCTACTAAAATCCCGTCCCTAGATACCACGTGCCCAAGGAATGTGATTTATTCTAACCAAAACTCACACTTCTTGAATTTTACATACAACCTCCTTTCCCTTAGCACCCGAAGAACTATCCTCAAATGATCCTCATGCTCTTCAGGACTCTTTGAATATACCGACATGTCGTCAATAAAAATCACAACAAACTGATCTAGATATGGATGGAAAACCCTATTCATCTGGTCCATCAATGTAGCAAGAGCATTCACCAATCCAAACGACATAACTAGGAACTCATAATGGCTATACCGGGTTTGGAACACTCTCTTCGGAACATCCTCTACCTTGATCTTCACTTGATGATACCCAAATCGAAGATCAACCTTAGCGAAAACCTGTGTTCCTTGGAGCTGGTCAAACAAATCATCAATTTGGGGTAGTGGGTATTTATTCTTAATTGTCACCTTGTTGATTTCCTGGTAGTCAATGCACATTTTCATCAACCCATCTTTTTTTTTTTTTAGCAAACAATACTAGTGCACCCCACAGGGACAAACTGGGTCTGATGAACCCCTTATCCAATAACTCCCGTAACTATTCTTTTAATTTTTTTAATTCTGCCATAGCCATTTTGTACAGGGTCTTAGAGACTGGCGCTGTCCCTGGAGGTAGATTAATAGCAAATTCAACTTCACAATTGGGAGGCAACCTAAAAAAATCCTCCAGAAACACATCAGTAAAATCCCTCACTATTGGGATATCTTATAACTTTAATTTCCCCTCTAGTGCTTCCTTCACACAGACTAGGTACCCCTGACATCCCTTCAGAAGCAATCTCCTCTCCTGAATAACTAATAACATTTGCGGTGAGGAGTGCACACACATCCCAACGTATTGGTACTCTTGCTCCCCTAGAGGTCTGAAGACTATCTCTTTCCTATAACAGTCAATACTGACATAGTTGGTAGCCAACCAGTCCATCCCCAAGATCACCTCAAACCTATGCATTTCGAGGACCACCAAATTAGCAGGTAGTGATCTCCCCTGAATATTGATTGGACAATCCCTAAGTATTCTTGTACACATCACTACAATTCAAGTTGGTGTAGCCACTGATAAACTGACATCCATTGGCTGAGCTTCTATTCCACATATTTTGATAAAATCCCGGGCTATGAATGAATAAGTGACCCCTGAATAAAAAAAAAACAACAAATTTATATGAAAAAGTAGAAATGGTACCTGTCACCATATCGTCTGCCACTTCTGCATCTCCCGGTGTGAGAGAGTAGACCCGCGCCTAAGCAGTGTTTCTCTGTTGACAGTCTCGGAGAGCCTAGTAGTTTCCCCAAAATTGTCTAGGAGCGAGAGCATTACTCGATAGTGCATGACAATCTCGTGCCATGTGGCAAGGCCGACCGCATTGATAGCAGGTAGTTACCCTAACCCAGCACTCCCCTGAATGTCTTTTATAACATTGATGGCAAGTAGGGGGTGCTGGATTACGCTGAGGAACTCAGTGTCCCACTACCTATTGCTGGCCCATATCGTATCTCCTCCACTGCCCCTGACTAGTATTTGCCTAAAATCTAGGAGGCATGGTCCTCTTCTTCTGACTTTGTATTCTTGTGCCCCTCTGCCGAATCACCTCTGCTATGGTGGCTTTATCCACCAACCTTGAAAAATCTCGCACCTGCAAAACTACCACCTTCACCACCAACCACCATCGCTAGGCCTCACATATCAGCTTTAATGTTGCATAAAGATCTTCTTGCTCATTAGTGCAATGTAGTACTGTTAGGATTTTCTTAATTTCCTACATCCAATTTTCTACCCTAATCAGGTCGACACTTCCTAGAAAAGTCAGGGGATTCATCCAAGTGAACTGCTCTATGATGCAACCTTGATCTACTAGCCGATAACCCTGCTTCCTAGAATTCCATGCTATCTCCGCCATAACTTGCTGAGCTATGCTACGCAGGACTTGATCTGAGTCACTAGTACCACAACTAGAAGCCCCCACATGGCGGCTACCTCCAGCATTCACGTTATTATTTCTAGGGTCCATCCTAAAAATAGGACATAAATAGTCATAGAATTTCAATATCTTAGTGTGACGGGTACTATTATCTAATTAAGAAAACAATTTAACATTTCACATCTTCATTGTAAACATCAACATACAACTCAGACACAAAACAGTCAACGATTTTTTTAAGACCTCCTAAATCGTCAATGGAAAATTTGAGATCCTAAGGGCCTATTTTGAGGAAACTGTTGACGGTTTTTCCCCCACCACACAAAATCATCAATGGTTTTTCCCCTACCACACAAAATCATCAATAGTTTGGCCCAAAACCATTCACTAATCCTACACTTAACCATTTCAACGACCAAACCTCTAATCCAAAAAAATTCCAACCAACCTAACCAACTAATATCTCAAATTCCAATCTCTCTGCTCAGAAACAAAGACCATCAATGGTTTGCCGTAATTTTCCTAAAACCGTCGTCATAGGAAAATCATAGAAGATCGTCAATGGATTCCTCCTTCAAGGCTTTGAAACCAAAACCCAGGATTTTATCTAGCTTCCAATTATGACTTGCCAAATTCCTAGTCTACCCATTTCCTACCCTCATCAAGATCCATTTTTATACTCTAGTATTGCTATCCGCTGAAGTCTACAGAACCTATCAACCTAGGCTCTACTACCATAATTGTAATGATCCTATAAATTCTACTATAAAAAATACCCTGATACCATAATAATATCAACAAAGTCAGCCCGGACCCAAAATGGGAACCAGGGACACACCTGTCCATAAATACATCCTATCAAAATGCAGCGAAAAACATAGCACATCTAATCCTTATATACAATACCAGAGTTCTAAAGTCTCCATAAATATACATATAAACCCCCAAAAATCCATTAAAAAATATCCTTAATTCCAAAAACACATACCTTGAACTACAATAGCTAGGCTTTCTCTACTTCAGAGCTCGTTTTGCTTGGCTGTTTGGATTTCATGAAATGTTTAAGATTATTGGGGTGAGACATATCTCAGTAAGAATGAATAAATTATTATCAGTGTGTGGTAATATGAGTTTTATTGTTCCAAATATACATTCATTATTCAATTAAACTTAACTGACAAAATATGTAACTTGAACTCACGCCTATATATATATATAAGAACACATATTTCCTATTTAAAACACGTCGTATCGAAGACATAATTCTCTGCAATAATTAAATCATCATACATATATATAAGGAATTTCCCTCTAAATGGATGTTCATACATCATCATGTAATAACCCCACATGATCGGGTTGTGTAACCCGAATGCGGGATTTAGTCATAGCTGGCCTACCACCAGGCTAAGTCAAATTTTACACTTCTGTAGTACGATTGACCTACTACAGCCTGGTCTGGACACAGAGGCGATCAACATCTCCGCAGGTCCAATCGACTTCTAATACTAACACCCTCCTTGAGTAGTGCAGTTGTATTGACTATCATTATCATAACTACGGTATCGTGCTCCAAATATCAATGAAACAGTCTATCAGGGCTCTACTGCCATATAGTATAATTCATATAATATAGCTGTATAAAATCTGACATGTTCTCAATTTATTCTGTATAAAATCATATCATAACATATCTTGGCACACAACCATACGTATGTCATATCTCGACACATAGCCATATATCATAATTCCATAATTTTTATACAACTTTTCTAAAAAAATCAATATATACTCATGCCACACAATTTGAGTATTAAATCATAGTTTAATAACTACTTGGAAGAATTTACATACATTTCACTAAAAATAAATTGAATTATCTTCTATTAGAGTTTAATCAATTCATAATAATAATAATAATAATAATAATAATAATTTAAAATCCAATTTCCATATATCTAAATAACCATAAAACATATATATTAATTTCTGTAACCACATATTATAACTTAATCAGTTAAATTTTGGAAAATGTCTGACATAATTTATTCTTCTTACCTATTTACTAAGAATGTGTTTGCAAAAATCTTAAACTGATACCTACGATGTTCGGAGTACAAAATCCTATAATCATATATTTTAGTTTAATCAATTAAATTCCGAAATAATTACTATCCTAACATTCCTAGGCTCTCTCACTCCCGTTAATTGGTTAAATTCTAAAACGACAGACATAATTCATTTTTCTTATCTTAACTTTCGAGTGGTGTCTAAGATCTCCAAACTATTAATTTGTTTTGACTAAAATGACGATGATCGAAGGTAGGACCCCATAGTGGTGTTTGTTTTTTGATTTGACTTACGGATAGAGAAAAATTTTAGAGAGTGAGTGTTTGAGGAGAGAGAGAGAGAGAGAGAGTGAGGAGAGAGATGAGAATCGTTCAGCGAGGGGAGGGGGGGGCGGGGGTGGGGGGGGTGTGGGGGGGGGGGATTGGAAACTAAATGTTTCTGTAGGAACCAGGTTATATATATATATATATATATATATATATATATATATATATATATATATATATATATATATATATATTTATGCACTATAGCTACCTGAGTGTGGTCCTCCTTGATTCTTGCGGCATAAAGCACGTTTTCAGTTGGCTCTGGTGCCAATAGAATGTGAACTGGTTGGCAAAAAATAAAATAAAATAAAATAAGATGGGTGATGAGTGACATCCACCATTTCAGCTGATTGGATAGGGGCCGATTTTAAAATTGTTCGGTGGTATATTTGTGTTCACAATTATATACATAGAAGAATTAATTGATTGGAATCAGAAATAGAGATATTTTTTATATTACACTAATTATTTGGAATCAGAAATAGAGATATTTTTTATATTACACTATTTATTTGGAATCAGAAATAGAGATATTTTTTATGTTACATTAATTATTTGGAATCAGAAATAGAGATATTTTTTATGTTAAGTCATGTTAATAGAATAAAGTGGCGTGCATGAAAAGTGAAGGACGCCCATTACCAAAACTGCTTTGATCTGGCGGTGGCTGCGCGTGCGTCATCTCTTAAAAGAGTGAGGTTCCAAAATATTTGATAATTTCTCATGTCATATGGCCAAGATATATATATATATATATACATATATATATATATATGAAATTATAATTGAAGATTACAAAGTACATACTCTAAAATTAACATGAAAGAAAAATAGTTATAAATATCTAGTTTAGTTAAACTAGTGTGATGAAATCATATTAATTTTGTTGTATACTCCACGTAGTTAGTATTATCTCAATATACATACTATTGACGCTAATCCATAGATTTGGCTAGCACCAGAGAGTCTAAAGAGCTTGTTGGTAACTGAAATTTCTATGTAATAAAAAATAAATAAATAAATAAATAAAAGTTATAACAAATTTATATAATTTGGCGCACAAACTGCAATTAAAAAACATGCACTAAATTAAAAGCTTGTAAAACTAGGATTTGTTCAATTACCTTTGCATCCTTCATCATGGAGGGATTGTCAATAAGTTACTAGTACTTTCAAAAAATAAAAATAGCTAATCATTAAGGTGTCTACTTAAATACATATTTGATCATTAAGGTGTCAATAAAAATAACTCAAATAATTTTTATTTTTTATTTAAAATAATTTTTATTTTCCCATTTTTTAAGTAAATCGATGGTTCGAAAAAGTTAGACCGGTTCAACTAGTCTGAACCAGGTCTGACTCCGTTGGAATGAGTGGGCCAACCACATTTTACCCATCATTAGTGACACGAGGCACTATTTTTTATTGTCATTTTTATTGTTTTTTAAATTTTATACAGTAATGTGACGTCAGTATGACATTACCCACCACATGGCAAGCCTTGGTTAACTCTAGGGATTTGACGTGGATCGCAAATGTGGCAACTATCCTACCGTCAAGAGAAAATATATATTGAATGACCAAGATTGTGCCACATCTCCTTCCAAATACATAACCTTGGTTGTGCCACGTTTCACTGTCCATACAGTGACACGTGTCCCACTAATATATATAAAAGCTCATTTTTTCTCTCTCTTCTTTTCTTATTCTCTCTCTTTCTCTTTCTCGCATGACTCTTTGTCTCTTTTGCTTCTTACTTTCTCTCTCTTCTACTTCGCACTCTCACAAACTTCTCGCTCTCTTTGATATCTTCTCTCCCCTTTCTCCTTTCTTTCTTCTTCTCTCTCGCATATTCCTCTTTCTCTCTCCTTCAATCTTTCTTTCTCTTCTTTCTATTTTCTTTTTCTACTTTTTTTTTCTTTTCCCTCCGATGCTTCTTTCTCTTCTATCTATTGTCTTTTTCTTTTCTTCTTAGATCTCACCCCTTTGGTTCTTCATTTTGTAGGTCTGGATCGAAAAGGAAGTATAAGCAAAGAGCTTTGGGCTCCCTGCCTTCAAATACAAGCTTAGATCAAAGTCCTTGAAGATAAGTCTTTTATTTTATTTTTTTTGTTCTATTGACTTTTCTTGGCAATTTTCCTGTAAGCCAAACAAGATGAATTTTTGTTCAAGATAGGGTTAGGTTTAGGTCCTGAATTGGACCTTGAATTTGGGCCAAATGACTTAGGCTCTAGGTTAATTAGGTTTAGATTGGGTTGAATTGCTTCAAGGACAATTGGGCTTGATCTGGGTTTACAAAAGCAGACCTTGGGTAGTTGGATTAGTTGAGTTTAAATTGAACTAGGCGCATTTAGGCCTAGATTTAAAAATGAGCTACTGGCTAACTAGGATTTGTGTTTTGGACCAATGGACCCAAGTCCATGTATTAGTTTCTCACATCAATTGAATAGGATCCGAATCAAGTTGAAATGGGTCCAAGTTATTGAATATGGATATGGGTATTCAATTCTAAGGTATTATGGTCTGGATTACAAATTTTTGATTACACTCAAATGTCAAAAATTTAAAATTTAAAATTTTGTAATTTTAATTATTCAAGAAGCAAAAAAGAAATTAAACAAAATTAAAGAAAAGTGAATTTAGGAATAGCTTCCCAAAAGAGGGGGTGAATTGGCTTTTAAAACTTTCTTTTAACTTCTTTTAAGAATCCTTAACTTCTTTAAACACTTAACCAATTCTTTAACTTGTGTGTTTAATTTCACCAATCATACAACAACTTAATCTCTTTAATCAATCACAATAAAACATTCAAACAATAAATCACAATCACAATTTATTTATCAAATATAAGTTCACTGCAGCATTATTATATTGATGAAATCATTCAAGATTTAGCACTCTTGGAATACAAACACTATCCAATCAATCTCAAGTTTTATACCATTCAATCACAATATATCTTTTGTTGTCAGTCCTGGATATGAAATTGTAAGCCCTGTAGTTGAATTATAATTTATACTTCGCTGATATAGATTTGCTTCTTCAATATGTTTTTCAACAACACATTCACACTCTTCCCAAATACTTAGAATTCAAATAAACTTTCTGTTAACCAAGTAACGTACTCCCGTATGGTTTCCACAAAGAATGGTTCAACCAACATACTCTCTTTCGGTTTCCACAACCCAAATCAAAATCAAACTTAAAGTTTACTTGATTTCCAAATATACGTAATTTATATGATTTTCAAATTTAAACCATCTACGCAATTTAAATATGCACTGAAAATAAAGAATAGGGAAAAAGAGAGTGAGACAGAGATTTTTACGAGGTTCAGCTTCAACATAGCTTACGTCCTCGCCTTTGGCAAAACCACCAAAGGATTCACTAAACCTATTCCGTTGACGGGTGGAACAAACTTTTACAACACTCCTTGGTTAAGGCTAGAGCTCGCCTTCTCCATACGATATTCTTTCGTTTGGTCACTCCTTAGATAGGCTAGAACCCGCCTCTCTAAGCAATATCCCTTTGCTTAGCCAACAATCCAAATACCTTGGAACGTCAATGAACTACAAGAAACACAAGATAAAATCTGCGTACAAGTATACTCTCTCAAAGAGCAAGTTAGTACAATTTCAGCACTATATACTTTAATGTAAAATATCAATAGGAAATAGAATGAAACTTAAGCGTAGAATTCACTAATATCCTTCTTAAATGAGGATTAACAGTAGGAATTCAGAGGAGGAAGGATTAGCACTTCAGAATATCTCAGCAAAAGAATTTTTTAATGAGTGAGCAAGAGAACTTTAGAAGATAAAGAGTACTTTCAGCTTCTCAAAAAAGATTTTTTCAATTCTTGGATGTATTTTGATTTGCAAAACCATGTATTTATAGGCTTTCAAACTTATTTCCATGTTGCAAAAGTTTCTTTTAAGTGTTTCCCAAAATTTTAGAAAGTTTGGAGCTCAAACGGCTATTAAATTTTTCCCTTTGAATAGTGTTCATATGTCTGAAGGTTCAAGTTCAGTCATCTGAAGTTCCTGAAACCTTTTTAAAATGTACTGGACACAAGGTCAGATGTCTGAAGAGAGGGTTCAAACGTCTGAGGTGTAGGGTTCAGATGTCTGAAGTGCTGGGTGTAGACGTATGAACAGCTATTGCCTCTTTCAATTCTGTCCAAAAAATCTTCATACGTCTGAGGTGTCAAGTTCAGACGCCTGAAGTGGTTCTATGTGCTGTTCAGACAGCTGAAGTCCCTCCGTGAACAGTGTTCAGATATCTGACAGCTATGACCCCGTTTCATTGTTTAGACCATAACTTTTACTTTATAACTCCAAATTAAGTGTTATTAACGTAAAAATAAAGCTAAGAGAAAATCCTACAACGTTCATGTTGAACATATTTTAAAATAAGGTGATTTTGATAGATAAAAATTCACCTCAATGCGGCTATATAAAAATTGACAGCATTTGGAAAAAACTCTTTTTGGTGCTTTTCCTTCCAAAAATGATTCTAACCTTTTTAAAACAATTTTTGACCTTATAAAAATATTTTCCAAGTATATCCAAGTATGTTAAAAGGTATCTAGGTCCATGAAGTTAACCTAAGAGTTTCAAAATATTTCAAACGATATTTTAAACATTCAAGCACTTACATGAGACTTCTAAGACATTAACATTTTAGGTTCTTGAGTCTTCATGCTTTGTCCTTGGATTGAGTCCATCTTTTCTTCAAGCTTCCATATTCTTTGAGCTTTCTGACTTTGCCTTTCTTTGGCTCTTTTTGACTTTAATATTCCTTGACTTTCAACAATTCATTTATGTCCTCATATTCTTCAAGGTTTAATATATCATCTTTAAATCCATGTTTTGATCTTTAAATCCATGCTTTGACTCTTTTAAACTTCATTTGATCCTTGTGAGCACTTTGACCTTACTTTCTCATATATGAGCCCTAAAATATCATTACTCACACAAAAACATTAAATTTTACTTATTTGTTAGCATCAAAACAAAATAACAAGATTTTATACCTTGTAAGGCCAACAAAAAGCAACCTCTGTCTTCTAACTCCTCCAATCTTTAAGTTTGTTGCTTCAAATTTCCACTGCCAATTTCTTACTGCTTCCGCAATTCAAACTTTTAAGTCCTCACTTTCCTTTCACTTTCTCAATTTCAATCATTCAAACTCTTAATAATTCTCTCTAAATTGTTTTTATGAACAGTTCCAGCTTTTTCATTCTCTCTGTGTGTCTCAATTTTAGTGTCTATCCATCTCACCCTAAAAAAAAATTTTTCTATAGGCTTGGAGATTCATTCAGTTTAATACTAATTAGGTCAATCAGCACTAAATTTAATTAATCAAAATTATTTCAATTTTTTTTCACATTTTTCCACATGTTTAATCGCTGGACTTTCTTTTGCAAGATTGAATTTGAAGCTGAAGATGTTGGCCTACTTCTTTTTGTTTCATTTTTTCCTTTTCTGCTTTTTTTATTATAATTTTCAATGTAAAAATTCATTTTCCCTGTATTTAGAAAATTTTCCTATATTTTCTCATTTTATGTAATTAATAATTTTTTCCAAATTTTTATTATGTAAGCCCCAGACAAAATGGGGTATCTACAGTTAGAACTATTTAAATATCACTCAAACGACAAATAACATGGAGTCACCAGATAATGATGGTCAAATATATCATTAGCCGGAGCTAGTCCAAAATATTTTACGATGATGTTCGCCTAACTCATCAAGCAAAGGTTGTCTATCTTTAAGAGACAAGGTGAATAAGTAATCGGCAAACATGTCAATTGTAATAATTTGGACTTTTAATGTTATGAAACAATCCTAATTTATGACTATGTTTTAAATTCTTCGTAAAATTTTTCTATTATTAGGATTTATTATTTTAAATTTTTATACTTGTAACTATAGAATTGATATAGGATTGATCCCAAATGATATAAATATGTGTAATGACTATCATAAGGGAATCTCTAACTCAACATAACAAATATCATGCAATAGCTCAACGCTAAACATATTTCAGTGTCTTTTTCCCCTTTATCTCTTTTATCTCCTTATCTCTTTCTTTCACACTTTCTTCTCCCCTTAAAGTTAACTTTTGTTGTAATATATGACTCATATGATTAAGTGGAAGGCATGGACAAAGAGAAAACATGAAGAAAATAGGAATGTTGACTTGCAGGAGCAAACCGTCAACAATTTCTCTATAACCGTTGACGATTTGGTCAAGATTCAGTGAAACAGTCGATGGTTTTGAACATATTACATTGATTGTTTATTCTTGGTATTAAACCATCAACGATATCTCAGCAAATCGTTGACAGTTTGGCTTGGTTACTCAATGTTTGTTTTTCAAATATTAAATTGGGACGTTGGACAAGTTGGGTTTTTTAGGGAAAAATTTCAATAAACTTATATATACATGGTTTATTTTCTATGCAATATTCAAGTCTTTGGACACAAGATAGTAAGAATTACATTGCCAATTGCTCCTGTGGATGTAGGCATTGCCGCACCACGTAATTCATTGTGTCATTGTTATTGCTTTCATTATAATTTGCGTGATTGTTGTTTTGTATATTTCACTGTTGGTTGCTACGTTTGTAAGATCGTTTTATTCTGGTGCGCTTTCAATTTTCATAACAAATTGGCATCAGAGCATTGTTATAATGGCTTCTAGAACTTCTTTTGCAAAGTTCGATGTTGTAAAGTTTGATGGAATGGGAAACTTTAGTTTATGGTAGAAAAAGGTTAAGGATCTGTTAGTGAAGTAAGGTATGGTGAAGGCTTTATACGGAGTTTAACCGGAAAGCATAGATGAAACTAGCTTGAATGAATTGGAAGTGAAGTGCTCACAGCACATCCTTTAGAGATAGTTTCCGCTTTGCTGTATAGGATTTCGCCATCACTAAAGGTACTCACAGCGCATCCTTAAGAAGTGTTCTCCTCAGGAGCTTTCCCTGCATTCTTCTTCTTATGCCAACAATCCTTCAATATGTGCCCCCTTTTTCCACAATTGTAGCATTTAAAATTCTTCTTACTCCTTGACTTTGATCTACCATGATTATGACTCCCACTAGAGCCACGTTTTGTTGATCTTCCTCTCGTCATTAGTAGTACCTCAACTTGTTGAGAACTAGACAATTTGTCTTCCTTGTTTTTGCGCCTAAATTCCTCTTCCAGAACAACAGCCACAATATCATTGAAGACTAGATTATCTTACTAAATATTATTTGTAATGTTGATGATGAGTTGATCATGCAAATCTGGCAGACTTTAGAGTAGAAGCTCCGCTCGTTCAGTTGGCTCAATCTTATGGTCTAACGTTGTCAGTTAGGAGAACAACATATTAAGATTTTTGATGTGGTCCTTAACCGATGTGGACTCACTCATTTGAAGAGTGTAGAGTCGCCTCTTTAGGAAGATCTTTATTGTGAAGTAACTTTACCTCATAGAGCTTTGTCAGTGCATCCCAAATTTCTTTTTTTGATTTCTTCTCCGTAATGCTTGATAATATCGAATCTACTAATGCTAGATGAAGATTAGCCACAACATTGTCATCCATCTCGTTCTATTTTTCATTAGTTATCCCTACTGGTTTGTCTCCTATTGCCGCTAAGCAATTGTTCTTTCTCAGGACCGCCTTCATCTTCAATTTCCAAAGGGAGAAATTGCCCCCATTGAACTTCTCAATTTCGTACTTTGCTACCATTGTAGTAGATAAGATATGTTCCTTCACTAAACCGACTCCCACTTTTTCACCGTGATCAAATGTACCATATACATGAACAGTATCGTAAATGAATGGAACTGTATACTTAGACAAATCTCGTATACGTTAACAATATTGTAAAAGTATCTGGTGACACGTGTGAATAGTAACCGTGAATGTTAACCCCAACCCAAAGGCCGTAACCCAAGGCTCTGATACCACTATTAGAAAATTGAATAGGTAGGAACAGTATCACACAACTAAAATAAGAAATGAGAAAATTAGAATTGACACCAAGATTTACGTGGAAAACCCCCAAACGAATCGAGCGAAAAAACCATGGGTAAGAGTAGAAGGAATTCACTATGAAAAATAATAATACAACTTCTCTCTAATTAAAAGAGGAGAACAATGATACCTCTTTCTTGAATTAGGAGTATACAAATCTCTCTAAAATTAGGAGAAACTAGAAACACAGGTTACAACAGGGACACTTTATAGGAAAGTACTTGATTTCTTTCTCTAAAAGCGGAGTTAGAAATGCTTGGGATAACTTCTTCCTTCACCACCACTTCCTTATTTATGGGGATTTTGTAAGCCTCCTTTTCAAAGTTGTCAAATGAATAGTACAATCATCATATGAATAGTACAACCACCATATGGTGCATCCACCAAATGAATAGTATAACCACCTTTGTAGACTTTGCAGCCACCAAATGAATAGTACAGTCATCATATAAATAGTACGTAGTACAATCCTATGTTGGACTTTAAATGTTAGAAATGACTTTACAATTGGATATGTGCTTATGTTAAGTTAGCAAGATTAGTTAGTTAGTTATGAAATTAGCAAGTTAGTTCATAAAATTCAGTTGTATTTTCTGTATTGTATTTTTGTATTAAGAATGCAGAGTAATTTCTCTCCTTTCTCCATCTTCTTTCTTCTCCCTCTACGTGATTAATCTTAATTTATTTTTCATATTTCATGTGAGGCGCTGGCGAAGTAGAGTGGGATGGCAGGCGGTGGCAGAGGTAGTTGTGGGAGGTTATGGTGAGAGTTGGTGGCGGAGGATGTGGTGGAGGTTGTGGTGAGAAGCGGCAGCGGAGGCTGTGGTGGGAGGTGGCGGCGGAGGCTGTTGTGGGAGTGTGATGGGAGGCTCCAGATCTGGTGTCCGTATGGTGGGAGCGTAATGGAAGGCCGTAGATAGTGGTGGGTCGATGATCTCCGGCAGATCTGATGGGAGGCAGCAGACCAGCGGTGGCGGGAGGTGAATGCCCAGCCAGCGAAGGAGAGGTGCTGCAGCTGAGTTGCTGTGGCAAAGGGAGAGTTGCTGCGGTGGTGCGTACAGAGGAGAAAAGAGGAGAGGGGAAAGGGGCGTTTGCCGATCTTTTTTTTTTTTTTTTTTCTTTCCTGGGATCAAATGTGTAAAAGAATTACTATCTGGTGCTAACTGAATCAGCGAGGGAACAGTATGCTGGTTCCATCGGAGGACAATCTAATCCTATTTAGAGCAAAAATAAACAATCCCGGCTCTCTGATATTAATCTCTATTTGGAAATCGTTAAATATAAACTAATGCTTTCTTAAAAGTACTAATAATAAAATAAAAATTTTTAAATTAAATCAGAGAAAACCTACTCTTAAAATCATGCACTTCCTACTTTAAATTTGAATAGATTTTAATATAATTTATATTATATTTAATTTAAATCTGATACAAATCTAAATTGAAGTCTAATTAATTTTTTTTAAATAGCCTAATACATTATTGCTATTACAGGTTAATAATTTAATCTCTTAAATGGTCCAAAATAACATAAAATTGCCTAGTTTATGTAATAGTACAACAAAAATGATTGCCCAAATATTTTGAATTTAATTTTTTATTACAGGATTCAATAGCAATAATTAATATTGGTACTGAAATGTTTCCCCTACTCAAGTGGATGGATTGGAGGCCCTGCTGTACTAAGGTTGTACAACCCACGCTTCTAGTACAAACCCCACACACCTAAGTCATCTATTATAGTGGTTTACAAGTTTCCTATCACAAGTGTTTATCTATAAATATATCCAATACTCACACCTCCAGAACTGCGACATTCCAATATAGAACAGTACTTCTCCTTCCATTGCTTATCCATGGCTGCTCATATTCCCTTGCATGTATGGCTTCTGATCTCCATCACAGCTGCCACACTATGCGTCATCACACAATCCCAAACTTACATTGTGCACATGGACTTATCCGCCATGCCCAAAGCCTTCTCCAATCACCATAGCTGGTATTTGTCCACTATTAACTCTGTATCAGATCAAACCAAATTTACCACTTCTTCTGGATCTTCTTCTTCTTCAAAGCTTCTCTATAGTTATAACCACGCTATTCGTGGGTTCAGTGCCATTTTATCCCCTAGTGAGCTCAATGCCCTTAAAAAAACTCCGGGTTATATTTCATCTACCAGAGATTTGCAGGTTACAGTCGACACAACCCATTCGTTTAAATTCCTTGGCCTAAACCCCCACATCGGCGCATGGCCGGCGTCGAATTTTGGCAAAGATGCCATAATCGGACTAGTCGATTCCGGAGTTTGGCCGGAGAACGAGAGCTTTAACGACGACGGCATGACCGAAGTCCCATCGAGATGGAAAGGAGAGTGCGAGAGCGGCGTCCAATTCAATTCCTCAATGTGCAACAGAAAGCTCATCGGAGCTCGGTTCTTCAACAAAGGCGTAATGGCACAATTCCCTAACATAACCATTCTTATGAACTCAACACGCGACACCGACGGCCATGGCACGCACACCTCCTCCACCGCCGCAGGCAATTACGCCGCCGGAGCTGCTTTTGACTGTGGCTATGCCAAAGGCACGGCCCGAGGAGTGGCGCCGCGGGCTCGGGTCGCTATGTACAAGGCAATCTGGGACGTGGGAGCGTATACGTCCGACATCATCGCGGCAGTCGATCAGGCCCTGATCGACGGCGTCGATGTTCTGTCCTTGTCGTTTGGCTTTAACAACGTCACCTTGTACGACGACCCCATCGCCATAGCCACCTTTGCGGCCATGGAGAAGGGCGTGTTTGTCTCCACCTCGGCGGGAAACGACGGGCCTACAACTCGAAGTCTGCACAACGGATCGCCGTGGGTGCTCACAGTCGCAGCCGGAACTGTCGACCGGACGTTCTCCGGGACAGTGATTCTCGGCAACGGAGTGTCGGTCACGGGATCTTCTTTATACCCAGGGAATTCGATGGCAACTCCAGTGCCGGTTATCTTAATGGGGACGTGTAATAACGCAGCGGAATTGAAGAAAGTTGGGTACAAGCTCGTTGTGTGCAAAGACAACGATGGCTTCTTGAGCGAGAGAATAGAAAATGTCGCAGAGGCAGGGGTCGCCGGCGGCATCTTTATCTCGTACAACCCCAACTTGAATGACTACATTACAACCTCATTTCCGGCAACGTTTGTGAGTCCTCAGATTGGAAAAATCATCACGCACTACGTGGAGAGCGGGTCTGACCCAAAAGCGAGAATCGAGTTTAGAGCAACGATTCTCGGCACAAAACCTGCGCCACTCGTCGCACCATACAGCTCGAGGGGGCCGTCACCGACTTGCCCGGCAGTTCTTAAGCCCGACATTATGGCTCCCGGCGACCTAATCTTAGCTTCGTGGCCTTCGAATCGTCCGGTGGGCTACAATAACTCGATGCCAATCTTCGGCAACTTTAATCTCCTGTCGGGAACATCAATGGCAGCCCCGCACGCCGCCGGCACGGCGGCGCTGCTGAAGGATGTGCACCCAGAATGGAGTCCCGCCGCCATCCGATCCGCAATAATGACCACATCGGATTCATTAGATAACACTTTCCAGACTATCAAAGATAACGGAAATTATCAGAATCCAGCCACTCCTCTGGCAATGGGGTCGGGACACATCAATCCCAATAAGGCTTTGGACCCGGGGTTGATTTACGATGCGAATCGCGAAGATTACGTGAATCTGATTTGCGCATTGAATTATAATACGATGCAAATCCAGACAATCATAAGATCCTCTAATTTCAGCTGCGTAAACGCATCTCTCGACCTCAATTACCCTTCTTTCATCGCCTTCTTTACTGGGAATGACTCGACCAGCTCCCTGACTTCTACAAAAGCGCAAAAATTTTACAGAACGGTGACCAATGTAGGGAATGGAGCGTGCAGCTATCGGGCGAACTTGACATCGGTGGACGGATTTCGAGTCACCGTTGTACCGGAGAAGTTGAATTTTAGAAAAAAATTCGACAAACAAAGGTTCATGCTGAGCATAGAAGGGCCGAAAGTGATGAAAGAAACCTTAGCTTATGGATTTCTGAGTTGGGTCGATTATGAAGGTAAATATGTGGTGAGAAGTCCCATAGTGGCTGTGGGGAAGCTATAGGTAGTTGAATGGTCTCCTTTTGGGGGCTCAAAGCACGTTCATCGGTTGGTTCGCCGGTGCCATTATACTGTCAATTTGGTTGGTGAAAAAGGGGGAAAAAAAAAAAAAAAAAGGTTGGTGGTGAGGTGACTTCAATTTCAGCTGATTGGAGAAGCAACGGTTTTAAAATTTTGCGGTGGACACCGATTGAATATTTTTGTATTCATAATCGTATCCATATAAGCATTATTTGGGGAATTAAAGATACTCTTCACGTGAAGTCATTATATATATATATATATATTAAGAGAGTGAAGTGGAGAAGGAAGCCCATTACCAAAACTGCTTTCATACGAATTCGTGGTGGCTGCGTGTCCGTCATCTTACTGGTGGCCCAACGCCCAATTTGTCTTCGATACGTCAAGTATTCGATTCACATTAATGTAAATAGATTTGTTTTATTGGCAACTCTATCCCTCTGTTTAAGAATGTCATATGAGGAAGTCATTAGTTGCATATTATACATACCATATAAAGACTTCAAAATAAATTAAAAAATTATAACGAGTTTAATTTTACAAAAATGCCAACTACACATGTGCATGCATTAAATGAAATTAAAGTTTATTAAGTTAAGTAACGTCAATTTAATTTGTAAATTTTTTACTTTTAAGAATAAATTTGTTGCAATTGATTTGTCATAATTATATATAAAAAAATCCATATGTTATTATCCTAGTGGTGACAACTATTTTTACATTCTCAAAATTTTTGTCATTGTACTTCATAAATTAACCAAATATAACTTTAAGCTTTCATCATTTGCCTTAGCATCCTTCATTTTAATTTTTTTAAAAATAGATTGTCAATAAATCAATTAGCTACTTTTGAAAACCTAATACCAAAGAAAAAAAAGCGTATTATTAATGTCTTTTGAACTACAAGTTTGATTCCATAAAAAATGAATTTGAGACAAATTCGAATTGAAGACTCGCACGCCCCAAAACTCACTCGTATCTCTGAGCTATACCTGATCAAAGTATCCAAACTATATATTTGTTGTTCCTTGTTTAAGAAATATATTATCATGAACTTTGAATTGTTTCGCTAAAATTTAATAATCATGTTTGAGCTTTGCTCGAAGTGAATAATTGGACCCATTGGCAATTTATGTATTTTGCCCTTTAATCCTCCAATAAACGTATAACTAAGGCAAATGACCTCCAATTAAAATTATCAAAAATCAATTATGCTCAATTACATTGAATTGAAGTAAAATTTTAACCACTCAAGTAGCTTGAGATTTTCATGCATAACTAGAGCTCCAAATGAGATGAGTCAACTCAAATTGAACTTTGTCATGTTAAAGTTTGTTCATTTAATTTTTAACTGATTTGATTTCAAACTGAGTTTTTATATACTTGCTTAAACTTGTTTATAATAAAAAAAAATTTCACAAATTGATCATAACCCCTTATCTAGCTTATCTGTTTGCTCAAGAACATCTTCATTCTTTAGGAATTTCTCACTATGAGAGGTTAAAGACTATTAGAGTTTGAGAGTTTTGTTAAACGAAAAAAAAAAAAAAATGAAAGTGAAAACTTGCACATTCTTACTAATATTGCTTAGAGTTTTTTTTTTTTCATGGAAAGCAAGGGTTATAAAAATAAAATAAAATAAAAAAATAAAGTAAAATAGAAAACAAGAAGCAACTACAAAACAATAAACTAGAACAAGAAAAGCAGAAGAACCAACCTGACCCTTTTCTAACCTATCTCCAACAATATATAAATGAGCATCTATTCTCCAACCCAGCTGGATTTTGAAGGCAAGCTAGAGGGATGCAAACACACATGCACATGACAAAATGTCCATAGTTGCTAACCCACTAAACTAATCAAGTGGCTTCGGGCATTGTCCAATAACTAAATTTGGGTTATGGAGTTTGTGTAGTAACCCGACCCAGGAAATAAAAAAATAAATAAATAAAAGAGAGGGATGGAAAATTCAAGAACAGGGACAGCATGGCCTCTTCGACGAATCTTAGTTTTCGTGAACGAGTGCCTTTCCAGGGATCGTCGACAAAATTCAGGTCCTGGTCAACTAAGAGATACTGAGAGTTCGGAATAATTTTGAGCTTCAGGTTCGTCGACGAAGCTTTGTGGTCGTCGATGAACAACCTTCTGCGGCTTGTCGACGAATGCTCCACTTCGTCGACAAGGGTGGCTGAGTCAAAGACTTAAAGGAGAAGAAACATAAGATATTTTGAAAATAAATATCTTTTCTCTCATTCTCTCTCTCTAACTTACGAACTATACTCTCACTACAAAAAAAACTGATTTTTAATGACGAAACTATTAGTAACAAATAACATTTTGTCACTAAAAGTAGGTATGAGTGACGGTTTCGGCAACCGTCACTAATACGACACTATTAGTGACGGATTTGAAACCGTCACTAATAGTTTCGTCACTAAAACCCGGAAAATATAGCAGGAAACCATTTTTCTTGCAAAAATTATCTCGGAAAAATATTAGCGACGATTTCTGTGGTATTAGTGACGAATTAAATATATCACTAAAAGACATTTATTAGTGACGGTTCAAATAACCGTCACTACTATCATTTAAAAAAATAAAAAAAAAATTTGTTCAGAGTATTAGTGACGAATATAAAGATTCGTCACTATTAACCCCTTTTTCAAAATCGTCACTAATACTTCATTTATTTAAAAAAAAATTAAAAAAATTAATTAAGAGTATTAGTGACGAATCTAAAGATTCGTCACTATTAACCCCTTATTAGTGACAGATTTGGAAACCGTCACTAATATTTCATTCATTTTAAAAAATAGAAAAAATTTAGTTCAGAGTATTAGTGACGAATGTGAAGATTCGTTACTATTAGCCCCTTATTAGTGACAGATTTTAGAACCGTCACTAATATTTCCTTTTTTAAAAAAGATAAAAAAATTTTGTTGCAGAGTATTAGTGACGATTGTACATATTTGTCACTATTGGCCCATTATTAGTGACGGGTTTGAAAACCATCACTAATACTTCCCTTATTTAAAAGAAATTAAAAAAAAAAATTTCACACTATTAATGACGAATTTATATATTCGTCACTATTGGCCCCTTATTAGTGACGGATTTTATAATTGTCACTATTACTTCCCTTATTTAAAAAAAATAAAAAATTTGTTTTAAACTATTAGTGACGAATATACAAATTCGTCACTATTGGCCCCTTATTAGTGACGGATTTGAGAATCATTACTAATATATCCCTTTTTAAAAAAAAAAAACTTTATTAAACACTATTAGTGATGAATTTTAAGATTCTTCACTAATAGTTTCACACTAAAAATCCGCACGCGGGTTCCCCAATCTAGCTTTCCCTCCAAGCCTCCTCACTTCCCTTCACTCTCAATCTCTCAATCTCTCCATCTCTCTCCGTCTCTCCGGTCTCTCTCAATCTCTCAATCTCTCTTCGTCTCTTCGGTGTCTCTCTCTCAGTCTGTCCATCTCTCTTCCTCGCCACTGGTGCTGACGCTCCGATCTGTCCCCGTCCCCTTTGTCGAGGAGATTAACACCGCCGGAGCCCTTCAAGGTATATTCTCATTCTCTCTCTCTCTCTCTCTCTCTCTCTCTCTCTCTCTCTCTATCTCTTAACCTCTCTGGTCTCTCTCTCTCTCTCTCTCTCTCTCTCTCTCAGTGTAGCCATCTCTTCGTTGCCACCACTGCTAAGGCTCTGGGTTTGTCCCTGTCGTCTTCTTCGAGGAGATCCACAGGCGGAAGCCTTCTAGCCTTCAAGCAGTTATGTTTGATTTGAAGAATTTGATGACAGTTTTGTATATGGAAAAATTTGAGTTACTTCATTTATTTTGACTTTTTAGAGGTTCTTTCTATGTTTGAATTTCAGGACTTACAACTCTTTGCTAAGCTCCAGTGCTAAGTTTATCGAATTTTTGGCGTGATTGTTGAAATGAGATTTAAAAATTGTGTTGGATGAAAAGAAGTTGAAATTGCAAAACTAATCTAGAAATAAATTCTTTTTATAATGCAGGTTTTTGCTTAAAGATGTAAATAGTGTTTATTTTCCCTAAATTTGTTTTGTTCTTTTCTAGGTTTAATTTTATGATGTTTGAGCACTAATATTATTGTATCTAGATTAACAATAATTAACGTTGCTGCGATCGAGGGAGTGGTGTGAGGGTGCGCAGGACAGACATGTAAGTGAAACAAAAGATTTAATTTATTACTTGATTCAAAACATCAAAGTTGTAGTCTTACTTATTCCTTTTTATCATTTTCATGACTGAAATTAGGCACAGATGGTCGAGCTGAGGGATGCAACTGTTTCTCAATTTCATCACTAATAGTGCCGCATTAGTAACGGTTACTAAAATCATCACTAATACAACACTATTAGTGACGAAATTGAATTCGTCACTAAAAACTAATTTTCCTGTAGTGCTAGTCTAGAATGCCTCCTGCATCGCGGATGCAGTTGATGTGTATTGCATGCTGGTAGTGGATATAGGTTCTTGTGTTCCTTGAACTTCTTATAAATGACTTATTTGAACCTATCAGGTGCATATTTTATGGGCAAATGTCCAATTTACAGACGGCATGCTGCTAAAATTTCGCTAAAATTTTTTCAAAAAAAAAAAACCATGTACAACGATAATTATGATAAAATGAATGATAAAATATTTTTGAAATGATGAGTAAAAGTTAGGAATAATAAGAAAAGAGGCAATGTAGGCTTAGTTCATTTAAAGAAGCATTCATTTATATGTTTTTGGTCCGTAAGTCTAAAGCATTCATTGCCGAGCCTAAACCTTTGAAAATATTAGAAACACTTGGCTAAGGATTTGAAAATTTGAAAAATGGCATAAAGTGAACATATACGTAACTCAGAGGGAGCATCATCTTCATAATTGTTTAAATTAAATGCTCTCATCATCACATAACGTTCATGTCCAAAAGCTTAGATGAATAACAATACTACACTGAACTCAATACTATCCAATGCTCTCTGCTATTTATATTCTGAATTTAATTGATACATGTACTACTGTCATGAATTATTGATTGTTACTGAACTTCTTATAAATGACTTATTTGAACCTATCAGGTACAGGTTTTATGGGAAAATTTCTAATTTACAGACGGCATGCTGCCAAAATTTTTTAAAATTTCCCCAAAAAAAAAACCATGTACAACTCATAATTATAATAAAATGAATGTTAAAGTAATAACGATTGGATTGACATCTCTATCAGTCCTAATTAAAATATTGCGCAGATGAGGTCAAATTCTAAGTTGGATTCGTCTAACAAGTGGATAGGTAAATGTAATTTGCATATATTTCAATGATTTTATTTGTATTTATTTAGTTTTACTTTTTAATTGAGAGGAAAAAGTATAGTGTCACGGAAAGAGAGTGGTTGAAGCAGGTGATGTGCACTCTACTTCCTATATATATACTCTTCTCTTACCATGTGTGCCAATGATGGTTACAACCTATGCATTATAACCTTACTCTTGTTAGACTTGTATGTTACAAAAGATTGGAGTCATTCTAAGCATTTTCTTTGCAACGAAATTACTAGCAAACTTAAGGCATCTCAATCTTAAGATAGTAATTACACTTATGGTTAATGAATATTATCAAATTCTCGATTGTTGATTCAGCTATTTTGGCATTTTCTATTATTGGTGTTCTCTTCAGTTTTTCTGTTGATTTGTTGGCTGCTCACTGTTTTTATTACCTCATTGGTTTCCGATTTTGGGTCTTCCTGCACTTTTTTGTCCTTAGGCCTCTGACTTGAGCTTTGTTTATTAATGAATTCACTCGGTTTTACCTTCATAAAATTAAAAGGTAATTACACGTAATATATATAAGTAGTTGCAAGTATAGTTGTGTGTGTATTTTCTCATGGTTATTCAAAGACCCTTTCATCCCTTCGACTTTATAGGCTACCTTTCAAGTGTGCAACTCAATGGAAATATGTGAACTCCGTGTTTAGCTTTAAATATTGACATTATTTTCTTTATTATTGATATTACTACCGTAGAAATTGTGTAATATGCATGATTATGAAATCTTTGCGAATTTGTTATATCATATAATTATTTTTCCTGATTATACTGAGCACCAACTCTCCTTTATTTGTATACTAAATTTTTTTAATGACTCTTAATTGGTAAGATTCACGGCTGTCATAACATCAGCACGATGTCATGCATGCATGCACTACAGTCGTCAGATGCAACTTTTGAGTATTTCTTTGTAATTTTTATTGTTATTTGAACAAATGAAGTTTTTGTATTTTAATTTGAATCTGTACTAGTATTTGTATTTGAATTTTTAATATTTTGAAATAATTTTTTTTATCTGAACATATGTTATTTCTTTATTTTAATTGAAATTGTATTTAAATTCGAAATTTTGAATGATTTATGAATTTTGTAGTAATTATGGTTTCAGTTTATGTATTCAAAAATGTAATCATAGATTTTTATATAAGAATTGATGATTAAAAAAAAATTAGTATTAAAGATTTTTTAATTTTTCTAATTATTAGTGAATGATTCAAATTCGTCACTAATAGCATACTATTAGTGACAGATTTCTAATTCGTCACTAATACTAGGGTATTAGGGAAGGATTCAAATTCGTCACTAATACTCTGCTATTAATGAAGAATTCAAAATCGTCACTAATAGTAAGGAATCCATATACTTAATTTTAATCAGTTCAAATTCAATAGAAAAGCTTACATAATTTATTCCTCTTACCTAAACCTGAAAAACAGCCTACCACGTTGCCTGGAACAAATCCTAGGTTCCTGACTACAACGAGGAGAAGGCCACCGGGAAACCGAGGAGGAGGAAGTAACAAATTAGAGGGCTAGCCAGAGCCTCAGGAAACCTTAGGAGAGAGAGAGACGTGTTGGCCTAGTTAGGCTTACAACTCTTGATTTTGATCATAACAAAGTAAGGTTATCTAATTTGTTTCCAAGTGAAGGTTATCTAATTTGTTTCCAAGTGATACTATTTTAGGCAAAGATGATTTCAACAATAGAAAGGAAAACTCTGAAAGCTCAAATTTCAAATGCCATATCTTCAAAGCTCACAAGGATCAAGGAACAAGGAAAGTCTTACATAAATACAAGTGATCCATAATAAAAGCTTAGAGATGTCTGAAAGATCAAAGATCAGTGAAAAAAAGAACTCAAAGCAAAGAAGTGTCAAATTTGTTTTTAGAACAAGCTTTGTAAGTACTTCAAGTTGATTCAAGTATGAATTTTCATTTTGAAGCTCATTAGGCAAAGACATACTTAGAAACCTGAAGTTCTAAAGTCTTGGAACATATTTTTCAAAGTTAAACAAATTAATATTTCAAGATTAATTAAGCAATGACGAGAGAGATAAAAATGTTTTTTTTAAAAAGGAAAATCTGCTTGATAGACGACTGTTTGTCTATGGACAGATGACTAACATATTAAAGGATCTTAATTAAGAAGACATAAACATGACAGATGACTATCAGGTACTTGACCGACGACTGTCAATGAAAAATGAGACGACTACCACTCCTCTATATGTTTTAAAAACTTGGTTGTTTAGTGACAGAAGACTATCACCCTAATGACAGGCGACTGTCACCTTACTGCTTGAGAAATATATACTTGAAATGCATGGATAGACAATTGCCAAAGAGCACACAGTCGTCTGGCTCATGGAAATTTTTAAAATACTCATGGATATATTTTTAAAATTTCAATTACTTGAGGCCCAAATTAATATTAAACTTGGACCCTACTAGGTTTTGTCAGCCGACTGCTACTCCTTTGTATGTTTTAAAAATTTGATCATTTAGTGATAGACGACTGCCACCCTGATTGCAGGCAACTGCCACCTTACTGTTTGAGAAATATATACTTGAAATGCATGGATAGATGACTGCCAAAGAGCACACAATCGTCTGGCTCACGACAATTTTTAAAATGCTCACAGATATATTTTTGAAATTTCAATTACTTGAGGCCCAAATTAATATAAAACTTGGACCCTACTCCAAGTAAACTTGGGGAACAAGCTAGAAACTTTTCTACATCTATAAATACCCTCAAGTTACATTGATTTGGGAACCAAGATTTCAAATTAGCAATCAATCTTAAGCATTCTAAAATTCTAAAAGTTCTTTGTTGCTCACAACAATCCATGAAGATCTCTGAAGTCTTGCTGATTTTCTCACTGATATTATGCTTCAATTACTAATCTTTTCATCTATTGAAAGATTCCTACAGTGATAAATCTCTAGAGCTTCAATCTGAATTTCGTATTGTGAATTTTATTGAAGTGCATAGTTTTTGATTTGTACCAATCAACTCTTTGAGGAGCAATTCTTGTACATCTTGTTTTTAAATCTTTGTAGCAGATTGATACGCGGTTCGAGTGTTGAATTGTTGAACCAAATAAGGGAATATTGTTTGGAGAAAGCGGGCTCTAGCCTTAACCAAGGAGTGTTGTAATCGGTATTGTTCCGCTTGGTAAAGGAACGGTGATAGTGAATCTTTCGGTGGTTTTGCCTCAAAAAAATTTATTCCACCTAGACTAATGTAAATGAATTTGTCATGAATTTGTGAGTCCTAAGGTATACTTGAGCTTCAAAATATATCATATGACATGTAAATACAATTAATTCTAAATACCCATTCCCATTGACGATCTCGAACTTGATGCTTGCTTCTCCATCCTTTTATTCTTCTTGATCCATGGATTGAGCCAAAGTGATGTACTTTAGGTTCCTTGTGGCTTCAACATCAAGATCACCGTTTATGCATTCTAAATCATGATCCTGTTCACAAACTCAATTACACAGGTCAAATACCAAGTGATTTTTCATTATCAAAACAGGATTGGACTCATAGAATCAACATACCCATATGGCATTTTGTCCATGCAATGCTGATGATAACCCTATTATGAAGTCCATGAAGATGTGTTACTGTTTCCACTCAAGAATGTGAAGTGGTTGCAAAGGATCTGCTGGTCTCTGATGCTCCGCTTTCACTTGCTGACATACCAGACACTGCTCCACGAATTGAGCAGTCTCCCTCTTCATGTTATTCCACCAGAAGGATTCTCATAGATCCCTATACATCTTTGTGCTCCCTAGATGTACAATATAGAGAGAGCGATGAGTCTCCTCCAAAAATGTCCTTTTAATCTTTGCGCTGTTAGGTACACATAGTCAAGCGTGAAATCTTAGAACTCTTTCATCCGAAAGATAAAAATTTGCATGTAGCCCACTCGATACTTTCTCCATAATTTTTACCAACTCTACACCTTTCATCGAAGCAGCCTTAATCCTTTCCTGCAAAGTCAGTTGGATTACCAGACTGGCAATGAATCCTTGATGATTCCCCTCTACCAATTCCATTCCAAATCCCTCTAAATCCATCCTGATTTTCTGTTGAGCTACCACTACCAAAACTAGCGCATTCGCTAACTTCCGACTCAAAGCATTAGCTACCACATTAGCTTTCCCTAAGTGATAATTTACGGTGCAATCATAGTCTTTCATAAGTTCTAGCCATCTCCTCTGTCTCATATTCAGCTTCTTTTGTGTAAAAATATACTTAAGGTTTTTATGATCTGTGAACATTTCTCACCTTTCACCATACAGATAGTGCCTCCAGATTTTCAATACAAAAACCACCGCCGCTAACTCCAAGGCGTGTGTAGGATAATTCTTCTTGTACTCCTTGAGCTTCCGAGAAGCATATGCGATAACTTTTCTCCATTGCATCAGCACACACTTGAGGCCTTTATAAGAAGTTGTTGCTTTAACTCCTGGAAGCTCTGTTCACATTCATCTATCCATTCATATCTTACATTCTTCCTGGTCAGCTGTGTCAGAGGGCCTGATAACTTGGAGAAACCTTCTACAAATCGATGGTAGTATCTTGTCAATCCCAAGAAACTCGTAACCTCGTGGACATATTTCAGTCTTGCCAAGTCCACTACGACCTTTATCTTACTCAGATCCACAGAAATACCACCCTTGTATATTACATGCCCTAGGAATGCAACCTGTTCCAGCCAGAACTCACACTTCTTGAATTTGGCATACAACCTCCTTTCCCTCAACACTCGAAGCACTATTCTTAGATGATCCTCGTGCTCTTTGGGACTCTTTGAATAAACTAATATGTCATCAATAAACACCACCATGAGCTGATCCAAATACGAATGGAAGACCTTATTCATTAGGTGCATTCGTCAGTCCGAATGGCATAACCAAAAATTCATAATGGCCATATCGGGTTCGAAAAGCGGTCTTCGGTACATCCTCTGATTTAACTTTCACCTGATGATACCTAGATCAAAGATCGATTTTTGAGAAAACTTGTGTTCCCTAAGGCTAGTCAAATAGATCATTGACACTGGGTAGCGGGTACTTGTTCTTGATCATCACCTTATTTACCTGCTGGTAGTCAATACACATCCTCATCGACTCATCTTTCTTTTTAACAAATAACACAGGTGCTCTCTATGCAGATACATTGGGTCTGATGAACCCCTTGTCCAACAACTCTTGTAGTTGTTCCTTTAATTCTTTCAACTCCACTAGAGTCATTCTGTACGGAGCCTTAGAGACCAAAGTTGTGTAGAGACCCAAGAAATAATAATAATAATAAAATAAAAGAAAATTTTGGAGCAAGACCAAACCGTCGACGATTTGAGGGAGTCTCAAGAAAATCGTCGATGGTTTTGTGTGTGTATGGTTTGGTGAGACCAAACAGTCAACGGTTTTAGCAAGCTTAGAAAAACCGTCAACGGTTTTGAGTTACCGAGAGAAGATAAAGTAAAAATATGGTAAAACAGTTTGGTTAAAGACCAAACTGTTGACAGTTTTGACCGGGGATAGCAACCTATAAATAGATTCTAAGGTTATTTTTTTTTAGAAAAATTTCTTCTCTCTTCCTTTCTCTCCTTAAGGTTGTGGCTCTCCTCTCTCTCTTCAATTTTCTCCCCTAAACTTAGTTAGATTGATAAATAAACATCATTTCGGAGTCCTAGCTGCAATTCCTAGCTATTTAACCCAGGTGGATTCATAGTTTTGGGATCCTAGGCACCACTCCAAGAATCAAGTAAGGGGATAGATTATGCTAAGTATTTTTAGAAAATTCACCGACTAAATTGTAGTATTTGATTACAGAAATTATATATATGATTTTTATCAATATTCAAGCATATGGAAATGGTTTTTATGAATTAAAGTATATATTTGAGTAAACCCTAGAAGGTGATTTAATGTTATTTCTTGTTAAAATATATTTTTCCCAAGCAGTTAGTATATTATAAAGGAATACTCAAATCGTGTGGCATGACTACAAACATTTTTACTGTATATATATATATATATATATATATACTCATGTTAGATTATTTTATGATTGTACAACACAAGTACGGTTTGATAATAATTTTCAGAAAAAGTTATAAATACTACAGAATCTATGATATTATTTAGTATATTATGACAGTTCAGTCGGCCTAGTGCTGTGACAGTTCAGTCGGCTTTATGCCATGATTAGTTTTGGTATGACATTTAATATAAAAATTATGATAGAACAGATTTTATGCAGAAACCTAGAAATGAGATTTTGATACAATTATATTATATGAAATGTATTATATGGTAGTAGAACCCTGATAGATTAGTTTAAATTCTGAGAACAGTATCATAGCTATTACGTTAGATAAGTATGGTAGTTGATTATGCCATTGAAGAGTAGGATATCCTATCATAGCTATTACGTTAGATAAGTATGGTAGTCGATTATGCCATTGAAGAGTAGGATATCCCTTTTAGTAGTCCAAACCAGGTTGGGGTAGCCAATCATACTTACAGACGCTTTATGTTTGGCTTAGCGTGGTAGGCCAACCATTACTAAGTCCTGCCTTCGGGCTGCACAACCCAATTATGTGGGGGTAATACATGATATGAACTATCTATCCATCCAGGGAAAAAATTTCAGTATTATACAGATATATAAAATGATTTACATATACAACGCAACTTATTATGATAAAGTATGCCTATGTTGAAAAATATATATTTATCAGACTTATTTATGTATGAGTACAGATTTACATAATTTACCAGTTAAAGTTAATTATTTACAGAATATGTTTATAATACGCTAGAACTCATGTTGCCACACACTGATAATAACCTATTCCTTCTTACGGAGAGGTGTCTCACCCCAATAACTTTAACATTTCAGGAAATCCAGGCAGCTAGGTTTAGCGAGCTTTGAGGGAAAGAAGGTTTAAATATTATAGCAGCAGAGTAAGTATTTAGGAGATAGGAATATGTTTTGAATATCATGGGATGTTTTTGGAGTTTGGGGATATATATATATAATTATGGAAATATTAGAACTCTGGTATTGCATTTGAGGATCATATATATTATGCTTCTGTTGTATTATTAGTATGTATTTATGGACAGGTATATCCCCGGTACCCCACTTTGGGTTCGGGTCGATATTGATATTATGGTATCAAATCATATTATTATAGATATAGTAGTATAACTTTTTCGGGTTTTTACAGTTTGGTATCAAAGCTTAAGTTGCTAGGTTCTTTAGATTTCATCGTATAACAATACCAAAGTATAGGAATGGATCTTGATGAGGTTAGGAAATGGGCAGATCAGAAATTTAGTAAGTCATTATTAGAGGTTAAATAAGAATTTAGGATTTTGTATTGCAGCTTGGAGGGAGTAATTCCATGACGGTTTCTGTGATTTTCCTAAGACGAAGGTTTCAGAAAAGTCATGGTAACTATTGTTTGTTCTTGTTTCTGAGTTGTTGGCCTAACAAGACTTACGAATCTTATTTTGATGATAACAAATCCAGGAAATTTAACATGTTTTGGTTCAAGTGATGATGTTTCAAGAATTAAGCATTAGAGTTCAAGATCAAGAATGCATTGATTGCCTACATTCCAAATAAGTGATTAAAAGAAAGCTCAACAGATCAAAGTTTGACAAATCTTATGAAAGTTTAAAGAATGTTGAAGCTCAAAATCAAGATGGACTCAAAGGAAGACATACATGAAGACTTTACACTTCGAATATTGAAGTCTTAAGAAAGTCTTGTGTAAGCACTTCAATTTAAAATCATTATGGATACTTTGAAGCTCTTAGGAGATTATTATTGACTTAGAGACCCATTTTTAAAATGCTTGAAAAATATTTTTTAAGGTTAAAAGTTATTTCAAAAAGGTTAAAATTATTTTTGAAATGAAAAGCACCTTACATCTGCATTGATGAGTAATGTTCTCTATCAAAAACTCCTTATCTTAAAAAGTGTCCAACATGAAGTTGTGGGATTTTCTCTTAGCTTTCTATTAATACCAAGAATGTTCAAATTGTCGTTGTATTAGTGAAAGTTATACTCAAAATACTGAAGGGTGGTTGAAGCTGACAGTTGCTCTTTTTGAAAGGCGAGTGACTTTCCAAATTTAAGATAAAGTAGCGTGGGAATGTTTTCAAAATTGTTTCCTTGGACTCCAAACTTTGTATAAACTTGAGAAATACTTCAAGTAAACTTCAGAAGTACTCCAAGTAAACTTGGGCAATAAGAAATTACTTTTAGAACTCTATAAATACGTGGAAAACCAAAGGATTTTTACACACAACTACTTACAATCTAAAAATCAAAGTCTCTAATTCTCAAAGCTCTCTTGCTCACACATCCTTGCTGAAGTTCTACTGAATTCTTGCTGATTTCACAAATCGGTTCTTGTACTCTTACTAAGTTTCATTCAATCTAAAGAAGAACCCGATGATTAATTTCTTGAGCTTCAAATTCATTCTTTATTGATATTTAATTTGAAGTATATTAGTACTCTAACTTGTACTAATCAACTTTATTGTGAGAGTGTCTTTGTACACAAGAATTTGTTCTTATTTCTTATTGTTTTTGACAGTTTAGGTTATTGAATCGTTAGTTTACCAAGCAAGGGGTATCGCTAGGAGAGGAGGGCTCTATTCTATTTGAAGGAGTGTGTAAAAGGTTTTCTCTGCCCGGTTAAGGGAGCGGTATAGTAAATCTTTGGGTGGTGCACCTAAGGCAAGGACATAGGTGGGTATAGCCGAACCTCGTAAAAATCTTGGTGTCACCTTCTTCCATATTGTATTTAAATTACAGCACATATAAACTGCATGGATGCTTATTTGAATTGCTGGATATTAATTTACTTTTGGGAATTGTGGAAATCGTAAGGGAGTACGTTGATTAATCAATATTATTGCGAAAACCACAAGGGAGTACGTTGATTGATTAATACCAAAGCTCACTAATATATTGGTTGGTTACATACTTAAAATCAAGATACTTATTTGATATCGATATTTGAATTTTGGAAACTTGGTTGAACTTTCTATTTTTGTGATATAGGGCTAACTTCATTGATTGGATTGAATATCAATTGTACTTGTGAAGTTGTTGTGTACGAAGAGTGTGATTGCAAATTAACCCAAATTGAAAAAGGGGTAAGAATTAACAAAAAATTTATAAAAAGAATTTTAAAAACCCAATTCACCCCCGATCTTGGGAGTATACCTAACTTTTCAATTGGTATCAAAGTGGGGTTATAGCAAATCTTAAATTAGAAGCTATATAAAATCTCTATGGCACACCTAGGCGTATCTCCCTTTGCCGAGGGTAAGTCCTCAACTAGACCTCCTAGTTTTTGTGGTGTTAACTACACCTTTTGGAAACAAAGAATGAGAATCTATTTACAAACTATGGATTGGAAAGCATGAAAAGTTGTCACACAAGGTGACTTTATTCCCACTAAAATCGTAGATAATAAAGAAATACCCAAAGAAGAAAAAGAAATGACTGACAATGACCATAAAATGTTGCAAGTAAATTCAAGTGCTATGAATGCATTATATTGTGCTCTTGATGTAAATGAATTCAATAGGGTCATGACATGTAAATTAGCTAAAGAAATCTGGGATAAACTTGAAGTGACTTATGAAGGAATGATTAATATTAGAGATAGTAATGTAAACATCCCAATTTTAACCAGGCCCTTCTAAGAAGACCCAGCCTAATAAAGTTCAATTTTGAGTCTTGAATGATCCCGAGCCTCGAAATCAAGTCCTTTGAGTCCTGATTTTTAAATTGAGTTTTAGTTGGGGTCCTTTAAATTTCCAAATTAATTTTCTTTATTCTTAATATAGGTGTTAGAAATAAAGTCCTTTTGTTAAAATGAGCTTTCATGAAAGTGTTTTTTTAGTTGCAAGATAAGTTATGAGCTTCAAAATTTAATCTTGGTACTAATCACCTTAACCAAGCCCTTTAATTTCAAGATAAATTTTACTTGTTAAAGTGAGCCCCGAAGTGTGTCCTTTTAAACTGAGGTTCTCTAACCTTAATTTCAAAATTAGTTTTCTTTTATTAATTGAGTACTTATAGTAGACGTCTTCAAAACTTTTGTTGAAGTTCTTTAAGTTTTAAAATGTTGCCCTCTTATTTTCAAAACCTAGTTTTCCAATCTCTTTAATTTGAGTTTTAGAAATTTTTAAGTGAGTCATTTAGACTCTTAAGTTGAGTTTTTAGATTTTTAAATTGACCTTTAAGATTTTTGAACTAAGTCTTCTAAATTTTGAAAATCGGGTTTTAGGCAAGGCTCAAAGTCATTTTTATTACTGAAATTTTCCTTTGAACAAAATTGCTCATTGTTGACAAAATGAAGTCACATTTCACTAAAGAAGATACATGAGTACATGTGTCCAAATAAAGGCAGGGTGAAGCAATGTACAACACACAATGAAAGAATAAAAAAGAAAAGTGCAGGGAAATAAAAGGTTATAGAAAATTATACAAAGAGTGGTTGCAGGGAAAGCAACCCGGGGGTACATACATCACTATACAACAAAAAGAAAATTACAAAAAAAAAAAAAAAACAGTGGGTGTGATGCCATGCCCTCCATTTTCGAGGTAGCACCTAGATTACCACGTTCACCTGTGCACAAAAAGGAATAACACATTAGCCAAAATTCAAAAAAAGATGAAATGAAATGCAAAATCACATGTGAGCTAGTCTGTTAGAGATATTCTTTGCTAGTGCATGGAATAAAGAGAGGAAAACAATTAGGAGGAAAGGGAATTGGCGCCAAATTAAGCCCTGAGACTCCCTATAAATAGAGAGTCTTGCACTGTAGCTCAACACCAATCAGAAGGCATAGAAATACCTTGCAAAAATTGGGAGAGAAAGAAAGTAGCGAGAAAGGGGAGGTTTTTCCAGTTTGAAAAAAAAAAAAAAGAGAGCAAAGAGAGTTCAAAGAAAAAGCTAGAGGGAGAGAAAGCTCTGTAAAGAATTCAGAGCACAAAAGCAGCAATTCAACTTCAAAACATTCAGGAACATTCAGTAGCAGAGCGGAAAGCTCTCCACATTCGAACTAACACTCAGGTAGACGCAAGAAGAGGAGAAGAAGGCCGGAGGAGAAGAGAAGGAAAGGTAAACTCCTAGGCTATTCCTCTGGTCTCATTCGCTTTACATGATAGTTCTACAAATTTGAATGCATGTATAAGATATCATAGGTCTCAAGTTCACACCCAAACCTGAACCAAGGCTTAGCAGTGAACAGACCCAAACACGAACCTGAACTCGGGGTTTGAAATTAGACCAACCCCCCCCCCCCCCAATCTTCCATACCCAAATATGAATTCAGGTTTAAACTTTTAAAACCTCTCAAATTCAGACCCAGACCCTGAATCTAACCCTAACTCTCAGACCCGAGCCCCTTTTTTTTTAAAACCATTTTAAATAGACTCGAACTGAGCTTTGACCCAGCCCACTTCTGTTTTAAATTCTACCCCAAGCCCAGCTGAAACCAACCTTCAAGCCCATCTCACATTTTAAAATATCACAGTCCAAAACCAGTTTTAAAAGTCAACCCAACCCATTTTCAAAAATATCTCAAGCTTCATTTTAAAACTTAAATGGGCCCACCCATTTTCAAAATAAACTCAAGCTTTATTTAGAATCCCAACCAAGCCGGCCCATTTTTAAAATCCCCTAAGCATTTTTTAATATCCCCTAAGCCCATTTTAAGACTCACCCAAGCCCATTTTGTCTTAAAAATCTAACTAGGTCGAGACCTTGTTTTTACTTAAACCCATTTTCGATTTTGACCCCCTTGAAGCCCATTTTCAATTTTCAAGCACTGGGCCTTCCCTTTTAAAATTCACCTAGGCCCATTCCCCTTTTAAGCCGAGGCTCATTTTCAAAACTTAACCCTGAGGCCCATTTTCAAAAAACTAACCAAGCCCATACACACTCACACCTTCGTACGTGACTAAGGTCATGTGGCTTACTCAGGTCTACTCGAGTCCCCACACACACTCGAGTTGAGTTGACTCACACGAGCCAACCACCAGTCACCCACCTAGTTGGAGACCCATTAACTCGTCCTCCCTCATCCCTAAACCAAAAATCCTAACCGATTAAGAAGCCATGACCCAGGAGCTCAATTAGGACAATATTCGATAAATTAAAAAAAAGGGGGGGGGGCAGAAACTATACTTAAATCATATGCCATAAGGGAAAGAAATCCACATTTGATCTCAAGAAAAACTTTAAAAGACAAAAGATTCAAAAGGGCGCTTATCCATTTTTTGAGCTAACTTTGACACCTGAACAAGCCTTCCTCGAGCTCTGGGCTGGTCTTCACCTCCAAAGCATACCACGGCAAATTCTTGTTTGAGCAAATTCTTCCTTGAATTTCAAGGGGTTTTCTTTCTTAACAACTCATATCATTTTTCTACCTTTTATTCTTGATGGGTTAAGAGTTGGTGATTCTTTAATTTTCCATACTTGTTTAAATTTCACATCTTTTCTTTTAAATAGGCAATCAAATTTTGTGTGCCCCTTCTTTTTACATAGAATGCATGTGGTGTGAGTGTATGGATTGGAGGAGGTACTAGCATAGTGTGTCGATTCTTTTACAAAGTACCCCATGTATAGGTTCTTCCTTTTCTTATTTTCAACTCCACTAAAACCTATACCTTCCTTATCTAAATCATCTTTTGTGAGCCTAGCAATTTATCAAAGTTTTTCTTGCCTCTAGTGAACGTATAGATGATCTTAGATTGGTCTTCTATTTTCTTCTCTAGATCTTCAATTTTTGAGTTTTTTAATTCTTTGCAAACATTCTGAAGCTTCATAAGTTCTTTAGACATATTGTTTGCTTTATTTTCAAGATCTGCAATCAAGTGGTTCTTTTTATCATCATTACAAACTTTAGATTTCAAAACAGTTAATTCCTTTCTAATGATTCATTCTTGCTTTCTAGTCTTTTGATTTTCAAATTATTTTCTCTTTCAGCAAGAACTTTTGAGTCACATTCTTTAATGCATGCATCATACTTGTTTTTCAGCACAAAGTATTTCTTATTTGATTTAACAAGTAACTTATGAGTCCTAATGTATTCAACTTGTAGTTCCTCATAAGATGGCATGCTTTCATTATCACTACTATCATATGATTTATAATCACATACATCATTCAAATCAGCATATGAATCATTTTCATATTTATCTACTAAAGCAGAAGGAACCGAGATAACCTCATCATTAGTTAAAGCAACAAAACACTGGTTACCTCCCTCAAGATCAGTGGATCCTAAGTCACATGGAGAGATGACTTCCTTTAGTGTGGACTCGACATATCTCCTCTCAAGTTCATCCCAAATATGCTTAGCACTACTACAAGCCATAACCTCACATAAAACATTAGAATCTAAAGCATGCAGTAAGATATTCATGGCATCAAAATTTACCTATACTAAGTCCCTATCATGATCATTCAGTTCACACTCAGATTTAGGAACATCATTACACCCAATAGAATTCATAGGCACATAATCACCCTGATCAATGACTTTCCAAAATTTCCAATTTAAGGCTTTCACATACACAGTCATTCTGAATTTCCATATAGTAAAATTATCACCATAGAATATAGGTGGGTGTGTGACCAATCTTTCCTCACATGAAGGAGATGCATTAACACGAGCCATCATGATCTTTTAACTAAATAATGTCTAAGTCTAACTTATGAGGCTCTAATACCAATTGTTAGTTATGGTGTAATCCCAAGAGGGGGGGTGAATTGGGTATTTAAAAATTATCACCTAGGTTAAACTAGATTAATACTATTACTTAACCTAGGGTCTATCTATGCAAATGCAAACCCAATCATTCACAATATGACATACACGTGCAATAAATAAATTGCAGAAATGTAAAGAAGGCGCACGATATGTTATCGGGGTTTGGCCAACTGTGCCTACGTCCCCGCCTTAGCTAACAAGCACAAGGATTACCACTATAATTGCTCACTTAAACAAGTGGAGTGGCACCTAAAAAAACCAGGTCAATTAGCACAGGGCTGACCTCAACCTTTACAACCAGGTCAATTATAATAGGGCTGACCTCAACCTACATAATCCTTACCGGGCTGGATTACCACCCCCTCAGCCCACGCCTGGAAATACAATAATATTCACTCAATCAAATGGTATAGTGATTGTGCTTTCATGTAAAGCAAATATGTACCCAGTTACGCACAGTTAATCAGTTCACACCAAACATGTAGGAACTGTAAGCTCAGTGGTGTATGTGTGCAATCTACACTCAATATAATATAATCAGTATGATGCTCAAAAGTGTTCAATACAAGCAATATCTTGGAATCAAAGAAAATTACTTCATTAGAAAATCAGTATTCCAAAGGTACGAATCAGATAATCAAACCAGTTCAAAAGGGTTTTCTTCAATGTAATATGCATAATACTAGCTTGAAAATATTTGCTTGTTTAAAAAATTTTTGCACAACAAAAACCAAGCTATTGGACACTTTCAACAAGATTCAAATATCCTAAGCTTACTTAGTTTATCTCCACACAATATTTATCAAGTTAAATCTGTGGGATCAACTATGCCAAACTCCCCAAAATCAATATCAAATATTCAAGCAAGGCAATGGGAGTATTAGTAATACCTAATAAGTACTAGCACACAAAATATACTCACAATGCTAAGATGTATCAAGGGAATGAATAAATGTGAGTATTTGGAGTGAAATAGGAAAAAATAAGTTTTTGAGATTGGGAGGATTTTTGCTAATTATTTTAGCTAATCTCTTGCTAATTATTGCAAATGAAGCCCTATATATAGAGATATGAAAAATTATAGTCGTTAGGACATGTAGGGTATTATTATATTTGTTTTAAAACATTTTAACCCCAATAACCTTATTTAAAAAATTAAACCACGGTAAAAAAATTTAGACCAACCCGAGAGCACCGGTCGACCAGGACAAGTTTGGTCGACCCAAGTTCTCAGGATTCGGTCGATCGGGCCAAAAATGAACTACCTATTCGGTCGATTGGACATGTATGTCCAAGGTGATTTTTCAGTATGTCCGAAGTTTGGTCGGCCAAGGTGAAAATGAACTAGGTCGGTCAATCGACCAGATCGTTGGGTTCCCACACGTGGGAACTCGATCGACCAGGTTGGTGCAATACAATTTTCTCTCGGTCGACCATGAAGTCAAAATGTTGACTTCCACAGGGTTCGTTCAACCGGGGCCAATTGAACTATAGGAGTTCGATCGACTAGGCTATGGTCAATCGGTTGATCCAAACCAGGTTCGATCGACCGAGCTGAAAATATACTTGATGGGCCGGTCAACTGAGTGTGCACATTTTGTGCAATTCGGTCCTATTTCATGCAATAAACACCCTATTCAAAATTCTAACACATACATGTACAATAATGAGTGTCCTAGGGTAATTTCTTGGTCCTTTTGAAGACACTGAAAAAATTAGCTGTCGGTCGACCAAAGGGTGTTCCCTAAGGTCTTTCTATGGTCATTTGCTTTTCAGGAGATGAGTAGGGACCTAGAGTGATTCTGTGGTCTTTGAGCTTTGTTGTTCTACATGCATGATATATACCAATTATTACAGACCATATCCTGTTTATTTATTACAGACCCAAATAAATGATTAAATTGTAATACAACATAGAACAATCTTTAGGATCTTTGTCTTCTTCAAGTCCATGTGCATGCACCATATGATACCTCTGATTGGTCCTTCACACAAACTCATTAGCCGTTAAATATCATAGTATTTGTCATAATCAAAACGAGATATGACCAATAAGGTCAACACACCCCTGAGGAATTTTTTATGTTAATAATGGTTGAAGCACCGGATCAATTTAGGAATCCCCCTAAGTATACACAGTTGAACCTTTAAGCACAGATACTTCAAGAAAATCACAACATACAATATTGTACCCCAAGCCGGAACACACGATTACATGTCATACGTGGACTGCTTTGTCATGTGGTGCCTTTTGAAAGGGAAGAAACTTGACTTGTCTAGTTTGACCCTGAAATGGATCTGGACGAGATTGGACGCACGACATGTTACTCTTCCATATGGCAGCATCCTTAATCTCTTGTTTTCTCATCTTAGTATCATCAATCCAAATGAGTTGTTCATAAGAAGGACTCGATATGATCTTTTTGGATCCATAACTCTGAAACAGATGGGATATGAGAAACATGAACAAGGTTGGTTTTTAAGAGGAAGAGGACCACCTAGGCAAGCACCTGAGCAAGCTCCACCTCTTGATCAGCAGCAGAACCTCAAATTTATACTCCTTCATGATTCATACCATTTCATCATCAAATTACTACTTTTAGTAGTGACGTATGCTTAGGACTTCAGTCTCTTAAGGAAAGTAAATCAGTTTGTTATGTTTCGGGTTGTATCTCAGTTTTTTTTTTTTTGGTATATATCTCAAGATTGTTTATGACACTATGTACACCTATAGTGTTATATAAATATCTTTTTGTGTATGAATTTGTGTCCACTTTGGACTTTGCCTAGTTATTTCTTTTTTTCTTTTTGATTGATGTCAAAAGGGGGAGAAGGATGGAGCAAAATTGAGAGTAAAGTTGAAAAGCAAAATTGAGAAAGTTGCAAAAATTGAGAATGATATATGAGAATGCTAATATATGATGTTATGTTCATATATGTTGAAATTTTGATATATGAAATGAATCTGATATATTATTGACGAATGAGATCTTGCAATATGAACTTTCATGCAATCTGAAACTGAAGTTGATGCTATTTGAAAAAATGATCATATGGATGATTATTGTACTTTCAAAACAT